>NC_137868.1:26278963-26283963 GCF_963924005.1 Protomyctophum bolini | reverse complement strand
TGTAGACTATGCGTTTCAGTATGCAACACGATCACAAGTAGGTAGGTAGGTATGAATGAAGGTAGGTACTGTAGGTAGGTAGGTACGTATGAATGAAGGTAGGTAGGTACGTATGAATGAAGGTAGGTAGGTACGTATGAATGAAGGTAGGTAGGTATGAATGAAGGTAGGTAGGTACGTATGAATGAAGGTAGGTAGGTACGTATGAATGAAGGTAGGTAGGTAGGTAGGTAGGTACTAGGTAGGTAGGTATGAATTAATGTAGGTAGACAAGTAGGTAGGTAGGTATGAATGAATGTAGGTAGGCAAGTAGGTAGGTAGGTAGGTAGGTAGGTAGGTAGTTATGAATGAATGAAGGTAGGTAGGTAAGTAGGTAGGTAGGTACGTATGAATGAATGAATAATGAAGGTAGGTAGGTAGGTAGGCAGGCAGGCAGGTAGGTAGGTAGGTAGGTATAGGTAGGTGTGTGGGTGGGTGGGTACTAAGGTAGGTAGGTAAGTAGGTAGGTAGCTAGGTAGGTAGGCAGGTAGGTAGGTAGGTATACCTGCCTGGTAGGTAGGTAGGTAGGTAGGTAGGTAGGTAGGTAGGTATGATGAAAGGTAGGTACAGTAGGTAATTAGTGGACTGCTTCTGTGTTCACAGCCACCTACGTACATTGCAGGGGTATCTGATGACACTTGCTGTAGATACCATAACGATGCATCTTCATATTGAATAAACCCGTCATGGAGGCCGCTATGGGCTGATTACTCTTCCATGTGTGACAGGAAAGCACAGCATTGCTATGAACGGAAATGTCCTCTATACATTTATTTCTAAGATGACAGCCTCATTTTAGATTTTTTTTTGCCAGTAGCTCTTTTTATTTCATTTTCATTTTCATACCACACTAGAGTTGTAACGATTCAGCAATCTGGAATGGGCAATGGTCCAATCTTGTCGATACAAAATGTACATATATTCATTATTCAGATTTATTGTATATTCAAAGCACTCATTCTGTGAAAACGAAGATTTTTTTTTTAACATCACACAGCATGGTCACGCTTGTCAATCTTAAACTTACTTCAACTTCCTTCAGTACACAAGGTCCTTTCTTTCCCTAAGTGATGCCTTTCTGGCAGCCATGCAGCATGCAGTGTGCAGCTTTGTAGATGACGGATGCTTCCCAAGCCTCAGTGAGGGAGAGACAGTGACTGAGCAAACAGAAACACCAGCAGCATGGATGATGGCCGTCAGAATGTGTCTCCCCTTCCATGGGGCATGGTTACTTTCAGCAAAGTTAACCATATGGGTTTTGCACCTTTGAACTTCACATGATGAAAACAATACAATTGATTTCGTAATTGTTGGATTGCTGACTATGGTATCTGGGTATAAGATATCATCTCATTTTGATCGTAGGCCCCTGAATAAAATCAAATTGTTGTTGTATTGTGGGCTTTGTGGCAGAATTTGTGATATTGGCAAATCAATATGATATCATAGTTTGAAGAAGATTGTGATTTATTCACACGTCAACCACTACTAAGTAGCTTTGGAATTACTACGTTTCTCAAGTTAATTTAAGAGGCTACATCACCAATGGTTAGTTCCTGTAATTAGAGCAGATCAACATGGCTTCTGTTCACTTTCAGTGGAGCAGTGAAGAAGAATGTAATGATGGGGCTGAAACAGACAGACTGACTGACTGACTGACTGACTGACTGACTGACTGACTGACTGACTGACTGACTGACTGACTGACTGACTTGACTTGACTTGACTTGACTTGACTGACTGACTGACCAACCAGGTGACAGACTCACGCAAGTCTGTCAGGAAAGAAAGGGAACATTGATCCGTGAAATGGGTTTTAGTATTTGAGCGAGAGTTGATTACTAGGTGTGTTTTCACTCAGCCTCCTCTCCTTCTATCTGCTTTTCCAATTAGGAGATAAGACACAGTCAATACCGAGCAGCGGAACGTTTGTGTGGGTGTGTGAGGTGGATGTGTGTGAGGCTGTGTGGATGTGTGTTGTGTGATGTGTATTCTGTTTGAATGCTATATGGGAAGTCACTGAGTGGATTCATCACAACCATATGGGACCGTCATTAGCTGAAACTTAGCTGAAAAGATCAGCTGTGCTGTGAGGAGGGCTGATCATTCAGAAGCTGCATGTACTGTGTGCGTGCGTGCGTGCGTGCGTGCGTGCGTGCGTGCGTGCGTGCGTGCGTGTGCTTGCGTGTGAGCGTGTATGGGTGTGGGTGGGTGGTTCTGTAGAAGATTGCTCTCGTGAAAACACTTTCCATGACCACATCCTTCAAGAAAACCTACTTGGATTTATTTTATTTTATATGTAGGCCCACATGTGTGCTTATATGTGTGAGGCTGTACGTTGGTACTGTATGTACGTATGGGGAAATGTAATAACCCATTCTGGACGGGAACCCCTTTTGGTGTGCATTATGTTATACTTTAGCTATTGAAAAAGAAACAGATCTACAAGCTCATAGCGAGCTTGTAGATCTGTTATTTTTGAAAAATCGTGAAAATGTGGCCCAAATCTTTGAATATATATTCTTTCAGCAAATGTTTTTAAGTAAAATCTTTGCTTCTGGGGCGGGGGGTGGGGGTGGGGGGGGGGGGTCCCTGGAACAACATATTTTGAGATTGGGGTCCGCAGCCATTCTGGGGCTCCTACACATGAAATAGTTTGAGAACCACTGACAACACAGGTTTTTCTGAAAACGGTCTAATGAAAAGGTCTAAATGTAATAAAAGCACTCTGCCGCCCATGCTGAATGTCTTTGACAATGCAGGGCCTCCAGGACTGCCTGTAACTCATTACACTACTCTGTTGATTCCAAGTGTTTTTATACTACACTGCACTCTCTGTGTGGGAGCAGACATTGGCTTGAAGGAGAGTTCATGTTTTGTGTTTGTCTCACAGTACATGGTGTTTCTAGAAAATAACACATTTCAGTGGTTCAGTGTGTTTTTGCACATGCGCACAACACGCGCACAACACGCGCACATGCATGCGCAAGAATGGAAGATTACATGCAGGGTGACACTGTTTTTCAAGTGAATCATCTCACATACTCATCAACCTCGCTCCCTTAGACAGAGAAACACACACATGTACGCATGTGCGCACGTCACACCAAAGAATGAGTGTGTGTGTGTGTGTGTGTGTGTGTGTGTGTGTGTGTGTGTGTGTGTGTGTGTGTGTGTGTGTGTGTGTGTGTGTGTGCGTGTGTGTGCGTGTGTGTATGAGCTAATGGGTTCCAGAGGCAACGGGAGGAGGGGATATAGATTCCTGACCTCCTCTCTCCTCCTCTCCTCTGCTGCTTTAACATTCCTTCTGTCAGAAGGAGCTGCAAAGAGACGGAACATTCCAGGGAACTGGACAAAGAGGGACTGAAAATGTAGCACACAACGTGTGCAGAGCCGTGTTCATACTTCAATCTCTTTGGTGGTGGTTAAGTGTATATCTCAGAGCGTAGTTATTTAATATCCAGAGAGCTGACGACTTGGCTGTGAGCCATTATGCTTTGGGTGGCGTGGTATTTAGAACAACTCTTTACCCATCATCGCACATGTTAGACTCCTCTCTTCTCCTGCCTTTTGCCATCCCTTTCTAGCGTGTGATAATGCCCCATGAAGTGGAATTACATGAAAAGAAAATTAGTTTTTTGTTTGTTTTGTTTAAAATATTCTGTCAGGGTTTGTAACGTCAGCATGCTGTTGCATGTGTCCATACTCTGTGCCATCTGCTGCGTGGATCAATCTCTCTATGTGTGCTAGATGCACGGATGAGAACAGTCATTTCATACAGCACAATCATTAGAGGATGAGAACAGTCATTTCATACAGCACAATCATTAGAGGATGAGAACAGTTATTTCATACAGCGGCACAATCATTAATAACACCGGAGTGAGAAACAGATTGGAAACAGCCTAATCTGACAGACAGAGCCCAGGCCCCGAGGGCATGGTATCACATTTCCACAGACCGCTCACGCAAGAAACAATAATGTTGGGCCCTTTTTTGTCTCAGGCTCACACATATTGAAAATGATCTTCAGTGAACTGATTTTTTTTTTTCAATTGTTTCTTGGGTACTTAGTCCGGGAGTCAAAGGGGGAATTTTGGCTGAACGTGGTTTCGTCAGTAAAAGGTTTTTTTTCAACGGATTCTTGTAGCTTGGGGTCACCTCTTAAGAATTCAAGAGGGTGCCCAGCGAAATCCCTTGAGAGCATTTTTTGTTATTAACCCCTTAATGCCCGAAACACTGAAAGTCCACCCAAAATAGAGTTTTATGGTATTTCATGCAAACTACTTGGTCTAAGTGCATCAAATTGGGTTTCTACAGTGTTTGTGGAATGTCGATATGCACAATTAATTTGATTTATGATTAATGCATGATTAATTAATGCATATTCCCATTCATGCCAAAAAATAATTATGCACAATAATCAAGTCAAATGCATCAAATCTGCTTTCTACAATCTGAATTAGTGATCGCTAGCATGTTTCTTTTCAGGTGGTTGCATATTAACCCTTTCAGGCCAGCCTTAGGCATCTTGCATTGTCCTGCTCTGCATGCCTTGATGATCATCCTGTCTAGTGACCATGATGGTCATCCTGTCTAGTGACCATGATGGTCATCCTGTCTAGTGACCATGATGGTCATCCTGTCTAGTGACCATGATGGTCATGTTGATGGTCATCCTGTCTAGTGACCATGATGGTCATGTTGATGGTCATCCTGTCTAGTGACCATGATGGTCATGTTGATGGTCATCCTGTCTAGTGACCATGATGGTCATCCTGTCTAGTGACCATGATGGTCATCCTGTCTAGTGACCATGATGGTCATGTTGATGGTCATCCTGTCTAGTGACCATGATGGTCATGTTGATGGTCATCCTGTCTAGTGATCATGATGGTCATCCTGTCTAGTGACCATGATGGTCATCCTGTCTAGTGACCATGATGGTCATCCTGTCTAGT
>NC_137868.1:26171463-26268963 GCF_963924005.1 Protomyctophum bolini | reverse complement strand
AGAAAACTAGGAATTGAGAGATAAGGAAAGGAGTAGGTAAATAACACTGCTCCATTTAGATAGTATCATTATTATTATTATTTTAAAGGGGGATAGGCATTATGCATCTGAAAACAGCACATTATGTGACTCAAATAGAATATGGCAGCTGCCTTTCTATGAGGCTTTGAGGGGGGGGGAAAGTACATTTGGTTTGCTGTAGATTAATCGATCAACCAGGTGACAAGCTACCATACTGAAGCATGCCCGCGATCCGAGGTATTTAATAGAAAGTATCCATATTCGATCTTCATGTTATCACACAATACAGATGCACATTGCAAACATCCACACACATTAAAAGGAATAGTTAAATACAGACTAGCAGATTCTCTGCTTTTGTAATAGCATTACAAAAAATTGTTAACAAGCTGACAGTGGACATTTCTCATTAACCGTATAGACATTGTGCCGAATTTAAACTATTTGACAAGAATTTTGATATGTGCGACTTCTAAATCAAATATAAAAATATAATATAAAAACTATTCCTTTACAGTTACCAAAATGTAATCAAATGCCTCACATGGCAGATATTACAAGTGACCGCTAGACCGCATTTTCTTTCAAAATCTAGCTTGCTCGTTCTTCAACTTCAACTTTATTTGTCCCCGAAGCACAATTGCTTTTGCAATGCTACATGTCTGTAAAGTCAATCCACTCGTATTGTTCACACATGATCCATCAACAAATGGCTGTAAAAACAACATAAGTGCATTCTCTCTTTGCAGAGTGAGTGACTCATGTGACAGTGTAAGAGTGCATATCGCATAAATTAGGCTTAGGTGCTTCCTGCAGCTTGCCCCGGTTCAAATCTGCCCCCAGGCTCTTTTCTGCTTGTCATCAACCCTCTGTCTCCCACCTTTCCTGTCTCTCTCTCACTGTCTCACTGTCCAAAAGAAAGCACAAATGCCAAAACTGTGGATCGGAAAGTTCGGAAACCCACATTTTTATTTTGGACAATTATATCCCGGGGCATCCCATCTTTATGAGAAGTAACTACTTTGAAGTATTTCACAAAAGATACACGAGAGACAAAATGTATTACATTACATAATGTGAATTATATATTAATTATATAATGTGAATTATATAATAAGTCATTTTCAGTTTTTTTCCTCTGGTCTAGAATGCCCATTCAGCCCTCCTGAAATGCTAGAATAGAAAATGCATCACATAATTCCTCCAAATTCTTCCAGTTGTTTTATCCCTCAAATCTTGGTGGATTTGATTGATTCTAAATAAGAAAAATATATATTTTTAGGGGTCAAATGTATATTTGTCTACACAAATACTGTATGCATACATACAGTATGGATGTTATTTGTCTCTTTTAGGTGTTCTCCTACACAGCCAACAAGGAGATAAGGACAGACGACCTGTGTCTGGACGTGTCCAAGCTCAACGGACCCGTCATGATGCTCAAGTGTCATCACCTCAAGGGCAACCAGCTGTGGGACTACGATCCTGTGGTGAGTAGAGGATATCTGACTTCAAAGTAAGAAAACCTACCCAAAAGTGAAGTTCACTGTTGTTGCCAATTTTTTTATTTTAATCACAGAAACAAAACAATGTTTTTTTGTTTCTTTCTTTGTTTCTTTATTTCATTTTGCAAAGGAGTAATGTAGCGATTTGGAATGAAACCCCTTATGTGATGGTAAAAATAAAATGTCTGTGTGCAGTACGTGTAGATAGTCCAGGAATGTATATGGCTTCAGTGTGACTGATAATAATTTCCTTAAACGAATCAATGTTGTGTGTGTGTGTGTGTGTGTGTGTGTGTGTGTGTGTGTGTGTGTGTGTGTGTGTGTGTGTGTGTGTGTGTGTGTGTGTGTGTGTGTGTGTGTGTGTGTGTGTGTGTGTGTGTGTGTGTGTGTGTGTGTGTGTGTGTGTGTGTGTGTGTGTGTGTGTGTTTGTGTGTGTGTGTGTGCCCTGCATGCGTGCGTGCATGCTTGCATGTGTAGAAGCTGACCCTGATCCACGTCAACAGTAACCAGTGCCTGGACAAGGCGAGTGAAGAGGACAGTCAGGTTCCCAGTGTGAAAGACTGTACGCACACACGCTCCCAACAGTGGCTGCTCCGCAATGTCACACTGCCAGAGATCTTCTGATCACCGCACACACGCACATGCACTCACACACACACAGCAAGCCTGGGCCAGAGCGAAACAAACAATGGACTTTGTGATCGGGAATCCTCCAACAGGAAAAGGAATGGTTTTCCCCCAGTGAAACGGGACAGAGAGACGCATTACCCCCAGAAAGCTGAACTGCACTGTCTCTGTTTCCCGTCTGTGTGGACGGAGAGCTCTGAAGGAGGACTGCGTTTTAGCCCCTCATCAGGGGGTGGGGACAAAAAAGAGAACTTGAGAGACTCCTTTTCTTGGAGGCAGTGACTGCTTGTTGAGATTATAATTCTGTGCAGAGAGAGAGACTTGGTCCTGTGTGTGGATATAAAACAGACTGGTGGAGGTCAAGGTTCTGTGTGTGGATATTTAACAGACTGGTGGAGGTCAAGGTTCTGTGCTCACAGCTTCCCTGGACAATACAGTCCACCCCCCCTCCCTCCCCACCGCCACCACCACAACTCATCACTTACGTTTACTGACTGCCTCTTGCGAGTGAGTGTGTGCGCGTGTGTGCCTGAATGTATGAGTGCTTGAAGGGGGCTAATTCTTTGCTTTTTTGGTTTTTATTTTATTTAATTTTATAGCAGATTTTGAAAATGAACTCTGGTGAACTAATATGAAGAAGGACGTAATTTGTGTGTGTTTGCTTGTTTGAGTGCGTTTGTATGTATGTGCGTGCGTGCGTGCGTGCATGCATGCGTGTGTGCGTGCTTGCACAACTGCGTCATGTACGCCCTCTGTGAGAGCCCCTCCTTGAGTCCTGCGGCAGCATATGTCTCCCTCTACTGTTGGTCCATGGCATTTCACCCTACAGACTGAGTGCTCAGCCCTGCAGAAATGGGACTCCATATAGAGGACCCAAAAAGGAAACAGAATGCATCTGCCCTCAGCAGAGATCTAGAGACAAATAGATAGTCTGTTTGTGATATCTTGAGATTTCTATGTCCAGTTTGTTTTTTTACATGACTATAGTACTTTCTGTAACTGTCTGTTTCTGTTGTATTTGAAGGTGTTTAACATATAGATTACACACACACACACACACACACACACACACACACACAGGCCTGTGCATATCTAACTCATGTTCACTGCCTAACGTAGTGTTCAAAACATATAGGAACATGACATACAGTAGCAGCACACACGTATTCTGTGCGTACAGGTAAGCACTTGCTAATCTGTCACTTTAATCAATTTTGTCATAACTTATTCGTAACAAACTGTACACTCCAAGGGCTTCTTCCTTCCAGTGGAGTGTGTGTGTGCATGTGTGTGCATGTGTGTGCATGCGCGTGCATGCATGCGCTTGTGTGTGTGTGTGTGTGTGTGTGTGTGTGTGTGTGTGTGTGTGTGTGTGTGTGTGTGTGTGTGTGTGTGTGTGTGTGTGTGTGTGTGTGTGTGTGTGTGTGTGTGTGTGTGTGTGTGTGTGAGTGTGTGTGTGAGTGAGAGAGAGAGTGTGCGAGTGAGTAAACACACATCTGTGAGCTCGATGACTCCATGCCCGTCCCGGCTCCTCCCAGTGCATCAGAACAAACGGGTCTCAGATCAGTGTCGCTGCTCTTTCATAAGCACCAGAGAGGTAGATCAGGTTAGCACTGCTTCAGAACAAACAGGTCTCAGATCAGTGTCGCTGCTCTTTCATAAGCACCAGAGAGGTAGATCAGGTTAGCACTGCTTCAGTCGTTGCAGCTTCCCAGTTCTTTTTTTTTAATTTTCCTATTCTGAACAGAACAAAGTTGTTTGAAGTCTCAGGCCTGAGTTACACTTAGTTGCTTGCAGGTCTCGTGCCCCGAAAATCGTAGTAGTAGATCTGCTATTTTTTCTATGCACGACACGCGCACACACACACACACACACACACACACACACACGCACGCACGCACACAACTACGTGTAAATCAGGCTTCACGTAGTACCTAAATGGCTGAGAGGGGATTTGTTGTCGTGTATCAGAGGGCCTTTTGTTTGCTTCACTGCAGTGGGGTGTGTGTGTGTGTGGGGGGGGGTCCTTAGGGACAGAGCATAGGATCTAGTACGCCAAAAGAAGAAAATAAAATGTGGAATTGTGGATTATGAAGAGCAGCGGCAGGCAGAAGACATATCCCATGCTATTAGCCACCATATGTGCTACTTACAGGACTACAGGAAGCAGACGCGCAGGGCTCTTTTCAAGCAGCGTCTCGTGAAAGCCGCACGCGTCTGCTACAAACGTCTCTCACATTTCTCTTCATATCACTCCTGTACGGTTCTACTATCTGCCATCATGCTTCCTTTATTCCTTAACTGTTTTTATAATGATGCCTCTGTGGGGTCTGAGGGCAGAGGAGAAGAGGTGACTTCCTTGAGAAAAAAAAATGCATAAATAAATAAATACATAAATAAAGGTTAAAAACCGTTGAGCTTCCTCCAGTGGAGGAAGGGGTTTACGCGTAGATGTGACATTTAAATTGGGTCATCTCTGTTGTGGACATGGTAGCGACTAGCGAGAGGAGGTTGATGATTCATGGCTGAGTGAGTGGCTTTATGGTGAAGTTTTTTTGTTTGTTTCGTTTTCTGTTGGGGGGGGGGGGGGGGGCATAAGTGTTCTGATGGATTGACATGTCCAGGCTTCCACACTGAGCTGATCCAAATGTTGTAGAACATTTTAAAGTGAAAACGTTTACAGAACAATACAACAATGAAAAGCTCGACCCCTGCTTCTTTCGCCTTTGTATGCCACACAGACACACATTTTTTTCCCACATAATTTGTGAAGAGGAAATGTCTGCTCCCCCTCAGAAGAGAGATAGGTTACCACTTCTCACAGAGTTTACAAGACAGCAACTGTCTAATCATTGATTGATTGATTGATTTATTGAAATATTTATTAACAGTTTGTAGAATTACAGTACATTTCAAGCACAAACTTGCCCATGGTCCAAAATGATGAGAAACGAGGATAACTTTTTTTTTCAAAATTTCAAAAAACATGGGCTATAACCCATCGTTTTTTTCATTTTGTCATTTTTTTTAAATCCTCAAAAATGATGAAAAACGGCGCGCTATAGTATGCCGTACGATATGGGCTATAGCCCATGGTCCAAAATGATGAGAAACGAGGCTAACCTTTTTTTTCAAAATTTTAAAAAACATGGGCTATAACCCATCGTTTTTGTCATTTCGTCATTTTTTTCAAATCCTCAAAAATGATGAAAAATGGCGCGCTATAGTATGCCGTACGATATGGGCTATAGCCCATGGTCCAAAATGATGAGAAACGAGGCTAACTTTTTTTTTCAAAATTTCAAAAAACATGGGCTATAACCCATCGTTTTTGTCATTTCGTCATTTTTTTCAAATCCTCAAAAATGATGAAAAACGGCGCGCTATAGTATGCCGTACGATATGGGCTATAGCCCATGGTCCAAAATGATGAGAAACGAGTCTAACTTTTTTTTTCAAAATTAAAAAAAACATGGGCTATAACCCATCGTTTTTGTCATTTCGTCATTTTTTTTAAATCCTCAAAAATGATGAAAAACGGCGCGCTATAGTATGCCGTACGATATGGGCTATAGCCCATGGTCCAAAATGATGAGAAACGAGGCTAACTCTTTTTTTCAAAATTAAAAAAAACATGGGCTATAACCCATCGTTTTTGTCATTTCGTCATTTTTTTCAAATCCTCAAAAATGATGAAAAACGGCGCGCTATAGTATGCCGTACGAGATGGGCTATAGCCCATGGTCCAAAATGATGAGAAATGAGGCTAACTTTTTTTTTCAAAATTTCAAAAAACATGGGCTATAACCCATCGTTTTTGTCATTTCGTCATTTTTTTTAAATCCTCAAAAATGATGGAAAAACGGCGCGCTATAGTATGCCGTACGATATGGGCTATAGCCCATGGTCCAAAATGATGAGAAACGAGGCTAACTTTTTTTTTCAAATTTTCAAAAAACATGGGCTATTATCCATCGTTTTTGTCATTTTGTCATTTTTTTCAAATCCTCAAAAATGATGAAAAACGGCGCACTATAGTATGCCGTACGATATGGGCTATAGCCCATGGTCCAAAATGATGAGAAACGAGGCAAACTTTTTTTTCCAAATTTTCAAAAAACATGGGCTATAACCCATCGTTTTTGTCATTTCGTCATTTTTTTCAAATCCTCAAAAATGATGAAAAACGGCGCGCTATAGTATGCCGTACGATATGGGCTATAGCCCATGGTCCAAAATGATGAGAAACGAGGCTAACTTTTTTTTTCCAAAATTTCAAAAACATGGGCTATAACCCATCGTTTTTGTCATTTCGTCATTTTTTTCAAAACCTCAAAAATGATGAAAAACGGCGCGCTATAGTATGCCGTACGATATGGGCTATAGCCCATGGTCCAAAATGATGAGAAACGAGGCTAACTTTTTTTTTCAAATTTTCAAAAAACATGGGCTATAACCCATTGTTTTTGTCATTTCGTCATTTTTTTCAAATCCTCAAAAATTATGAAAAACGGCGCGCTATAGTATGCCGTACGATATGGGCTATAGCCCATGGTCCAAAATGATGAGAAACGAGGCTAACTTTTTTTTTTCAAAATTTCAAAAACATGGGCTATAACCCATCGTTTTTGTCATTTCGTCATTTTTTTCAAAACCTCAAAAATGATGAAAAACGGCGCGCTATAGTATGCCGTACGATATGGGCTATAGCCCATAGTCCAAAATGATGAGAAACGAGGCTAACTTTTTTTTTCAAAATTTCAAAAAACATGGGCTATAACCCATCGTTTTTGTCATTTCGTCATTTTTTTCAAATCCTCAAAAATGATGAAAAACGGCGCGCTATAGTATGCCGTACGATATGGGCTATAGCCCATGGTCCAAAATGATGAGAAACGAGGCTAACTTTTTTTTTCAAAATTTCAGAAAACATGGGCTATAACCCATCGTTTTTGTCATTTCGTCATTTTTTTTAAATCCTCAAAAATGTAGAAAAACGGCGCGCTATAGTATGCCGTACGATATGGGCTATAGCCCATGGTCCAAAATGATGAGAAACGAGGCTAACTTTTTTTTTTCAAAATTTCAAAAAACATGGGCTATAACCCATCGTTTTTGTCATTTCGTCATTTTTTTCAAATCCTCAAAAATGATGAAAAACGGCGCGCTATAGTATGCCGTACGATATGGGCTATAGCCCATGGTCCAAAATGATGAGAAACGAGGCTAACTTTTTTTTTTCAAAATTTAAAAAACATGGATTATAACCCATAGTTTTTGTCATTTCGTCATTTTTTTCAAAACCTCAAAAATGATGAAAAACGGCGCGCTATAGTATGCCGTACGATATGGGCTATAGCCCATAGTCCAAAATGATGAGAAACGAGGCTAACTTTTTTTTTTCAAAATTTCAAAAAACATGGGCTATAACCCATCGTTTTTGTCATTTCGTCATTTTTTTTAAATCCTCAAAAATGATGAAAAACGGCGCGCTATAGTATGCCGTACGATATGGGCTATAGCCCATGGTCCAAAATGATGAGAAACGAGGCTAACCTTTTTTTTCAAAATTTAAAAAAACATGGGCTATAACCCATCGTTTTTGTCATTTCGTCATTTTTTTCAAATCCTCAAAAATGATGAAAAATGGCGCGCTATAGTATGCCGTACGATATGGGCTATAGCCCATGGTCCAAAATGATGAGAAACGAGGCTAACTTTTTTTTTCAAAATTTCAAAAAACATGGGCTATAACCCATCGTTTTTGTCATTTCGTCATTTTTTTCAAATCCTCAAAAATGATGAAAAACGGCGCGCTATAGTATGCCGTACGATATGGGCTATAGCCCATGGTCCAAAATGATGAGAAACGAGGCTAACTTTTTTTTTCAAAATTTCAAAAAACATGGGCTATAACCCATCGTTTTTGTCATTTCGTCATTTTTTTTAAATCCTCAAAAATGTAGAAAAACGGCGCGCTATAGTATGCCGTACGATATGGGCTATAGCCCATGGTCCAAAATGATGAGAAACGAGGCTAACTTTTTTTTTCAAAATTTCAAAAAACATGGGCTATAACCCATCGTTTTTGTCATTTCGTCATTTTTTTCAAATCCTCAAAAATGATGAAAAACGGCGCGCTATAGTATGCCGTACGAGATGGGCTATAGCCCATGGTCCAAAATGATGAGAAATGGGCTATAGCCCATGGTCCAAAATGATGAGAAACGAGGCTAACTTTTTTTTTCAAAATTTCAAAAAACATGGGCTATAACCCATCGTTTTTGTCATTTTGTCATTTTTTTCAAATCCTCAAAAATGATGAAAAACGGCGCGCTATAGTATGCCGTACGATATGGGCTATAGCCCATGGTCCAAAATGATGAGAAACGAAGCTAACTTTTTTTTTCAAAATTTCAAAAACATGGGCTATAACCCATCGTTTTTGTCATTTTGTCATTTTTTTCAAATCCTCAAAAATTATGAAAAACGGCGCGCTATAGTATGCCGTACGATATGGGCTATAGCCCATGGTCCAAAATGATGAGAAACGAGGCTAACTTTTTTTTTTCAAAATTTCAAAAACATGGGCTATAACCCATCGTTTTTGTCATTTCGTCATTTTTTTCAAATCCTCAAAAATGATGAAAAATGGCGCGCTATAGTATGCCGTACGATATGGGCTATAGCCCATGGTCCAAAATGATGAGAAACGAGGCTAACTTTTTTTTTCAAAATTTCAAAAAACATGGGCTATAACCCATCGTTTTTGTCATTTCGTCATTTTTTTAAAATCCTCAAAAATGATGAAAAACGGCGCGCTATAGTATGCCGTACGATATGGGCTATAGCCCATGGTCCAAAATGATGAGAAACGAGGCTAACTTTTTTTTTCAAAATTAAAAAAAACATGGGCTATAACCCATCGTTTTTGTCATTTTGTCATTTTTTTCAAATCCTCAAAAATGATGAAAAACGGCGCGCTATAGTATGCCGTACGATATGGGCTATAGCCCATGGTCCAAAATGATGAGAAACGAGGCAAACTTTTTTTTTCAAAATTTCAAAAAACATGGGCTATAACCCATCGTTTTTGTCATTTCGTCATTTTTTTTAAATCCTCAAAAATGATGAAAAACGGCGCGCTATAGTATGCCGTACGATATGGGCTATAGCCCATGGTCCAAAATGATGAGAAACGAGGCTAACTTTTTTTTTCAAAATTTAAAAAAACATGGGCTATAACCCATCGTTTTTGTCATTTCGTCATTTTTTTCAAATCCTCAAAAATGATGAAAAACGGCGCGCTATAGTATGCCATACGAGATGGGCTATAGCCCATGGTCCAAAATGATGAGAAATGAGGCTAACTTTTTTTTTCAAAATTTCAAAAAACATGGGCTATAACCCATCGTTTTTGTCATTTCGTCATTTTTTCAAATCCTCAAAAATGATGAAAAATGGCGCGCTATAGTATGCCGTACGATATGGGCTATAGCCCATGGTCCAAAATGATGAGAAACGAGGCTAACTTTTTTTTTCAAAATTTCAAAAAACATGGGCTATAACCCATCGTTTTTGTCATTTCGTCATTTTTTTAAAATCCTCAAAAATGATGAAAAACGGCGCGCTATAGTATGCCGTACGATATGGGCTATAGCCCATGGTCCAAAATGATGAGAAACGAGGCTAACTTTTTTTTTTCAAAATTTAAAAAACATGGATTATAACCCATAGTTTTTGTCATTTCGTCATTTTTTTCAAAACCTCAAAAATGATGAAAAACGGCGCGCTATAGTATGCCGTACGATATGGGCTATAGCCCATAGTCCAAAATGATGAGAAACGAGGCTAACTTTTTTTTTTCAAAATTTCAAAAAACATGGGCTATAACCCATCGTTTTTGTCATTTCGTCATTTTTTTTAAATCCTCAAAAATGATGAAAAACGGCGCGCTATAGTATGCCGTACGATATGGGCTATAGCCCATGGTCCAAAATGATGAGAAACGAGGCTAACCTTTTTTTTCAAAATTTAAAAAAACATGGGCTATAACCCATCGTTTTTGTCATTTCGTCATTTTTTTCAAATCCTCAAAAATGATGAAAAATGGCGCGCTATAGTATGCCGTACGATATGGGCTATAGCCCATGGTCCAAAATGATGAGAAACGAGGCTAACTTTTTTTTTCAAAATTTCAAAAAACATGGGCTATAACCCATCGTTTTTGTCATTTCGTCATTTTTTTCAAATCCTCAAAAATGATGAAAAACGGCGCGCTATAGTATGCCGTACGATATGGGCTATAGCCCATGGTCCAAAATGATGAGAAACGAGGCTAACTTTTTTTTTCAAAATTTCAAAAAACATGGGCTATAACCCATCGTTTTTGTCATTTCGTCATTTTTTTTAAATCCTCAAAAATGTAGAAAAACGGCGCGCTATAGTATGCCGTACGATATGGGCTATAGCCCATGGTCCAAAATGATGAGAAACGAGGCTAACTTTTTTTTTCAAAATTTCAAAAAACATGGGCTATAACCCATCGTTTTTGTCATTTCGTCATTTTTTTCAAATCCTCAAAAATGATGAAAAACGGCGCGCTATAGTATGCCGTACGAGATGGGCTATAGCCCATGGTCCAAAATGATGAGAAATGGGCTATAGCCCATGGTCCAAAATGATGAGAAACGAGGCTAACTTTTTTTTTCAAAATTTCAAAAAACATGGGCTATAACCCATCGTTTTTGTCATTTTGTCATTTTTTTCAAATCCTCAAAAATGATGAAAAACGGCGCGCTATAGTATGCCGTACGATATGGGCTATAGCCCATGGTCCAAAATGATGAGAAACGAAGCTAACTTTTTTTTTCAAAATTTCAAAAACATGGGCTATAACCCATCGTTTTTGTCATTTTGTCATTTTTTTCAAATCCTCAAAAATTATGAAAAACGGCGTGCTATAGTATGCCGTACGATATGGGCTATAGCCCATGGTCCAAAATGATGAGAAACGAGGCTAACTTTTTTTCCCAAATTTTCAAAAAACATGGGCTATAACCCATCGTTTTTGTCATTTCGTCATTTTTTTCAAATCCTCAAAAATTATGAAAAACGGCGCGCTATAGTATGCCGTACGATATGGGCTATAGCCCATGGTCCAAAATGATGAGAAACGAGGCTAACTTTTTTTTTTCAAAATTTCAAAAACATGGGCTATAACCCATCGTTTTTGTCATTTCGTCATTTTTTTCAAATCCTCAAAAATGATGAAAAATGGCGCGCTATAGTATGCCGTACGATATGGGCTATAGCCCATGGTCCAAAATGATGAGAAACGAGGCTAACTTTTTTTTTCAAAATTTCAAAAAACATGGGCTATAACCCATCGTTTTTGTCATTTCGTCATTTTTTTAAAATCCTCAAAAATGATGAAAAACGGCGCGCTATAGTATGCCGTACGATATGGGCTATAGCCCATGGTCCAAAATGATGAGAAACGAGGCTAACTTTTTTTTTCAAAATTAAAAAAAACATGGGCTATAACCCATCGTTTTTGTCATTTTGTCATTTTTTTCAAATCCTCAAAAATGATGAAAAACGGCGCGCTATAGTATGCCGTACGATATGGGCTATAGCCCATGGTCCAAAATGATGAGAAACGAGGCAAACTTTTTTTTTCAAAATTTCAAAAAACATGGGCTATAACCCATCGTTTTTGTCATTTCGTCATTTTTTTTAAATCCTCAAAAATGATGAAAAACGGCGCGCTATAGTATGCCGTACGATATGGGCTATAGCCCATGGTCCAAAATGATGAGAAACGAGGCTAACTTTTTTTTTCAAAATTTAAAAAAACATGGGCTATAACCCATCGTTTTTGTCATTTCGTCATTTTTTTCAAATCCTCAAAAATGATGAAAAACGGCGCGCTATAGTATGCCATACGAGATGGGCTATAGCCCATGGTCCAAAATGATGAGAAATGAGGCTAACTTTTTTTTTCAAAATTTCAAAAAACATGGGCTATAACCCATCGTTTTTGTCATTTCGTCATTTTTTCAAATCCTCAAAAATGATGAAAAATGGCGCGCTATAGTATGCCGTACGATATGGGCTATAGCCCATGGTCCAAAATGATGAGAAACGAGGCTAACTTTTTTTTTCAAAATTTCAAAAAACATGGGCTATAACCCATCGTTTTTGTCATTTCGTCATTTTTTTAAAATCCTCAAAAATGATGAAAAACGGCGCGCTATAGTATGCCGTACGATATGGGCTATAGCCCATGGTCCAAAATGATGAGAAACGAGGCTAACTTTTTTTTTCAAAATTTAAAAAAACATGGGCTATAACCCATCGTTTTTGTCATTTTGTCATTTTTTTCAAATCCTCAAAAATGATGAAAAACGGCGCGCTATAGTATGCCGTACGATATGGGCTATAGCCCATGGTCCAAAATGATGAGAAACGAGGCAAACTTTTTTTTTCAAAATTTCAAAAAACATGGGCTATAACCCATCGTTTTTGTCATTTCGTCATTTTTTTTAAATCCTCAAAAATGATGAAAAACGGCGCGCTATAGTATGCCGTACGATATGGGCTATAGCCCATGGTCCAAAATGATGAGAAACGAGGCTAACTTTTTTTTTCAAAATTTAAAAAAACATGGGCTATAACCCATCGTTTTTGTCATTTCGTCATTTTTTTCAAATCCTCAAAAATGATGAAAAACGGCGCGCTATAGTATGCCATACGAGATGGGCTATAGCCCATGGTCCAAAATGATGAGAAATGAGGCTAACTTTTTTTTTCAAAATTTCAAAAAACATGGGCTATAACCCATCGTTTTTGTCATTTCGTCATTTTTTCAAATCCTCAAAAATGATGAAAAATGGCGCGCTATAGTATGCCGTACGATATGGGCTATAGCCCATGGTCCAAAATGATGAGAAACGAGGCTAACTTTTTTTTTCAAAATTTCAAAAAACATGGGCTATAACCCATCGTTTTTGTCATTTCGTCATTTTTTTCAAATCCTCAAAAATGATGAAAAACGGCGCGCTATAGTATGCCGTACGATATGGGCTATAGCCCATGGTCCAAAATGATGAGAAACGAGGCTAACTTTTTTTTTTCAAAATTTCAAAAACATGGGCTATAACCCATCGTTTTTGTCATTTCGTCATTTTTTTCAAAACCTCAAAAATGATGAAAAACGGCGCGCTATAGTATGCCGTACAATATGGGCTATAGCCCATGGTCCAAAATGATGAGAAACGAGGCTAACTTTTTTTTTTCAAAATTTCAAAAACATGGGCTATATATAACCCATCGTTTTTGTCATTTCGTCATTTTTTTCAAAACCTCAAAAATGATGAAAAACGGCGCGCTATAGTATGCCGTACGATATGGGCTATAGCCCATAGTCCAAAATGATGAGAAACGAGGCTAACTTTTTTTTTCAAAATTTCAAAAAACATGGGCTATAACCCATCGTTTTTGTCATTTCGTCATTTTTTTCAAATCCTCAAAAATGATGAAAAACGGCGCGCTATAGTATGCCGTACGATATGGGCTATAGCCCATGGTCCAAAATGATGAGAAACGAGGCTAACTTTTTTTTTCAAAATTTAAAAAAACATGGGCTATAACCCATCGTTTTTGTCATTTCGTCATTTTTTTCAAATCCTCAAAAATGATGAAAAATGGCGCGCTATAGTATGCCGTACGATATGGGCTATAGCCCATGGTCCAAAATGATGAGAAACGAGGCTAACTTTTTTTTTCAAAATTTCAAAAAACATGGGCTATAACCCATCGTTTTTGTCATTTCGTCATTTTTTAAAAATCCTCAAAAATGATGAAAAACGGCGCGCTATAGTATGCCGTACGATATGGGCTATAGCCCATGGTCCAAAATGATGAGAAACGAGGCTAACTTTTTTTTTCAAAATTAAAAAAAACATGGGCTATAACCCATCGTTTTTGTCATTTTGTCATTTTTTTCAAATCCTCAAAAATGATGAAAAACGGCGCGCTATAGTATGCCGTACGATATGGGCTATAGCCCATGGTCCAAAATGATGAGAAACGAGGCAAACTTTTTTTTTCAAAATTTCAAAAAACATGGGCTATAACCCATCGTTTTTGTCATTTCGTCATTTTTTTTAAATCCTCAAAAATGATGAAAAACGGCGCGCTATAGTATGCCGTACGATATGGGCTATAGCCCATGGTCCAAAATGATGAGAAACGAGGCTAACTTTTTTTTTCAAAATTTAAAAAAACATGGGCTATAACCCATCGTTTTTGTCATTTCGTCATTTTTTTCAAATCCTCAAAAATGATGAAAAACGGCGCGCTATAGTATGCCATACGAGATGGGCTATAGCCCATGGTCCAAAATGATGAGAAATGAGGCTAACTTTTTTTTTCAAAATTTCAAAAAACATGGGCTATAACCCATCGTTTTTGTCATTTCGTCATTTTTTCAAATCCTCAAAAATGATGAAAAATGGCGCGCTATAGTATGCCGTACGATATGGGCTATAGCCCATGGTCCAAAATGATGAGAAACGAGGCTAACTTTTTTTTTCAAAATTTCAAAAAACATGGGCTATAACCCATCGTTTTTGTCATTTCGTCATTTTTTAAAAATCCTCAAAAATGATGAAAAACGGCGCGCTATAGTATGCCGTACGATATGGGCTATAGCCCATGGTCCAAAATGATGAGAAACGAGGCTAACTTTTTTTTTCAAAATTTAAAAAAACATGGGCTATAACCCATCGTTTTTGTCATTTTGTCATTTTTTTCAAATCCTCAAAAATGATGAAAAACGGCGCGCTATAGTATGCCGTACGATATGGGCTATAGCCCATGGTCCAAAATGATGAGAAACGAGGCAAACTTTTTTTTTCAAAATTTCAAAAAACATGGGCTATAACCCATCGTTTTTGTCATTTCGTCATTTTTTTTAAATCCTCAAAAATGATGAAAAACGGCGCGCTATAGTATGCCGTACGATATGGGCTATAGCCCATGGTCCAAAATGATGAGAAACGAGGCTAACTTTTTTTTTCAAAATTTAAAAAAACATGGGCTATAACCCATCGTTTTTGTCATTTCGTCATTTTTTTCAAATCCTCAAAAATGATGAAAAACGGCGCGCTATAGTATGCCATACGAGATGGGCTATAGCCCATGGTCCAAAATGATGAGAAATGAGGCTAACTTTTTTTTTCAAAATTTCAAAAAACATGGGCTATAACCCATCGTTTTTGTCATTTCGTCATTTTTTCAAATCCTCAAAAATGATGAAAAATGGCGCGCTATAGTATGCCGTACGATATGGGCTATAGCCCATGGTCCAAAATGATGAGAAACGAGGCTAACTTTTTTTTTCAAAATTTCAAAAAACATGGGCTATAACCCATCGTTTTTGTCATTTCGTCATTTTTTTCAAATCCTCAAAAATGATGAAAAACGGCGCGCTATAGTATGCCGTACGATATGGGCTATAGCCCATGGTCCAAAATGATGAGAAACGAGGCTAACTTTTTTTTTTCAAAATTTCAAAAACATGGGCTATAACCCATCGTTTTTGTCATTTCGTCATTTTTTTCAAAACCTCAAAAATGATGAAAAACGGCGCGCTATAGTATGCCGTACGATATGGGCTATAGCCCATGGTCCAAAATGATGAGAAACGAGGCTAACTTTTTTTTTTCAAAATTTCAAAAACATGGGCTATATATAACCCATCGTTTTTGTCATTTCGTCATTTTTTTCAAAACCTCAAAAATGATGAAAAACGGCGCGCTATAGTATGCCGTACGATATGGGCTATAGCCCATAGTCCAAAATGATGAGAAACGAGGCTAACTTTTTTTTTCAAAATTTCAAAAAACATGGGCTATAACCCATCGTTTTTGTCATTTCGTCATTTTTTTCAAATCCTCAAAAATGATGAAAAACGGCGCGCTATAGTATGCCGTACGATATGGGCTATAGCCCATGGTCCAAAATGATGAGAAACGAGGCTAACTTTTTTTTTCAAAATTTAAAAAAACATGGGCTATAACCCATCGTTTTTGTCATTTCGTCATTTTTTTTAAATCCTCAAAAATGATGGAAAAACGGCGCGCTATAGTATGCCGTACGATATGGGCTATAGCCCATGGTCCAAAATGATGAGAAACGAGGCTAACTTTTTTTTTTCAAAATTTCAAAAACATGGGCTATATATAACCCATCGTTTTTGTCATTTCGTCATTTTTTTCAAAACCTCAAAAATGATGAAAAACGGCGCGCTATAGTATGCCGTACGATATGGGCTATAGCCCATAGTCCAAAATGATGAGAAACGAGGCTAACTTTTTTTTTCAAAATTTCAAAAAACATGGGCTATAACCCATCGTTTTTGTCATTTCGTCATTTTTTTCAAATCCTCAAAAATGATGAAAAACGGCGCGCTATAGTATGCCGTACGATATGGGCTATAGCCCATGGTCCAAAATGATGAGAAACGAGGCTAACTTTTTTTTTCAAAATTTAAAAAAACATGGGCTATAACCCATCGTTTTTGTCATTTCGTCATTTTTTTTAAATCCTCAAAAATGATGGAAAAACGGCGCGCTATAGTATGCCGTACGATATGGGCTATAGCCCATGGTCCAAAATGATGAGAAACGAGGCTAACTTTTTTTTTTCAAAATTTCAAAAACATGGGCTATAACCCATCGTTTTTGTCATTTCGTCATTTTTTTCAAAACCTCAAAAATGTTGAAAAACGGCGCGCTATAGTATGCCGTACGATATGGGCTATAGCCCATAGTCCAAAATGATGAGAAACGAGGCTAACTTTTTTTTTCAAAATTTCAAAAAACATGGGCTATAACCCATCGTTTTTGTCATTTCGTCATTTTTTTCAAATCCTCAAAAATGATGAAAAACGGCGCGCTATAGTATGCCGTACGATATGGGCCCATGGTCCAAAATGATGAGAAACGAGGCTAACTTTTTTTTTCAAAATTTCAAAAAACATGGGCTATAACCCATCGTTTTTGTCATTTTTTTCAAAACCTCAAAAATGATGAAAAACGGCGCGCTATAGTATGCCGTACGATATGGGCTATAGCCCATGGTCCAAAATGATGAGAAACGAGGCTAACTTTTTTTTTCAAAATTTCAAAAAACATGGGCTATAACCCATCGTTTTTGTCATTTCGTCATTTTTTTTAAATCCTCAAAAATTATGAAAAACGGCGCGCTATAGTATGCCGTACGATATGGGCTATAGCCCATGGTCCAAAATGATGAGAAACGAGGCTAACTTTTTTTTTTTTCAAAATTTCAAAAACATGGGCTATAACCCATCGTTTTTGTCATTTCGTCATTTTTTTCAAAACCTCAAAAATGTTGAAAAACGGCGCGCTATAGTATGCCGTACGATATGGGCTATAGCCCATAGTCCAAAATGATGAGAAACGAGGCTAACTTTTTTTTTCAAAATTTCAAAAAACATGGGCTATAACCCATCGTTTTTGTCATTTCGTCATTTTTTTCAAATCCTCAAAAATGATGAAAAACGGCGCGCTATAGTATGCCGTACGATATGGGCCCATGGTCCAAAATGATGAGAAACGAGGCTAACTTTTTTTTTCAAAATTTCAAAAAACATGGGCTATAACCCATCGTTTTTGGCATTTCGTCATTTTTTTTAAATCCTCAAAAATGTAGAAAAACGGCGCGCTATAGTATGCCGTACGATATGGGCTATAGCCCATGGTCCAAAATGATGAGAAACGAGGCTAACTTTTTTTTTCAAAATTTCAAAAAACATGGGCTATAACCCATCGTTTTTGTCATTTCGTCATTTTTTTCAAATCCTCAAAAATGATGAAAAACGGCGCGCTATAGTATGCCGTACGAGATGGGCTATAGCCCATGGTCCAAAATGATGAGAAATGAGGCTAACTTTTTTTTTCAAAATTTCAAAAAACATGGGCTATAACCCATCGTTTTTGTCATTTCGTCATTTTTTAAAAATCCTCAAAAATGATGGAAAAACGGCGCGCTATAGTATGCCGTACGATATGGGCTATAGCCCATGGTCCAAAATGATGAGAAACGAGGCTAACTTTTTTTTTCAAAATTTCAAAAAACATGGGCTATAACCCATCGTTTTTGTCATTTTGTCATTTTTTTCAAATCCTCAAAAATGATGAAAAACGGCGCGCTATAGTATGCCGTACGATATGGGCTATAGCCCATGGTCCAAAATGATGAGAAACGAAGCTAACTTTTTTTTTCAAAATTTCAAAAACATGGGCTATAACCCATCGTTTTTGTCATTTTGTCATTTTTTTAAAATCCTCAAAAATGATGAAAAACGGCGCGCTATAGTATGCCATACGAGATGGGCTATAGCCCATGGTCCAAAATGATGAGAAATGAGGCTAACTTTTTTTTTCAAAATTTCAAAAAACATGGGCTATAACCCATCGTTTTTGTCATTTCGTCATTTTTTCAAATCCTCAAAAATGATGAAAAATGGCGCGCTATAGTATGCCGTACGATATGGGCTATAGCCCATGGTCCAAAATGATGAGAAACGAGGCTAACTTTTTTTTTCAAAATTTCAAAAAACATGGGCTATAACCCATCGTTTTTGTCATTTCGTCATTTTTTTAAAATCCTCAAAAATGATGAAAAACGGCGCGCTATAGTATGCCGTACGATATGGGCTATAGCCCATGGTCCAAAATGATGAGAAACGAGGCTAACTTTTTTTTTCAAAATTTAAAAAAACATGGGCTATAACCCATCGTTTTTGTCATTTTGTCATTTTTTTCAAATCCTCAAAAATGATGAAAAACGGCGCGCTATAGTATGCCGTACGATATGGGCTATAGCCCATGGTCCAAAATGATGAGAAACGAGGCAAACTTTTTTTTTCAAAATTTCAAAAAACATGGGCTATAACCCATCGTTTTTGTCATTTCGTCATTTTTTTTAAATCCTCAAAAATGATGAAAAACGGCGCGCTATAGTATGCCGTACGATATGGGCTATAGCCCATGGTCCAAAATGATGAGAAACGAGGCTAACTTTTTTTTTCAAAATTTAAAAAAACATGGGCTATAACCCATCGTTTTTGTCATTTCGTCATTTTTTTCAAATCCTCAAAAATGATGAAAAACGGCGCGCTATAGTATGCCATACGAGATGGGCTATAGCCCATGGTCCAAAATGATGAGAAATGAGGCTAACTTTTTTTTTCAAAATTTCAAAAAACATGGGCTATAACCCATCGTTTTTGTCATTTCGTCATTTTTTCAAATCCTCAAAAATGATGAAAAATGGCGCGCTATAGTATGCCGTACGATATGGGCTATAGCCCATGGTCCAAAATGATGAGAAACGAGGCTAACTTTTTTTTTCAAAATTTCAAAAAACATGGGCTATAACCCATCGTTTTTGTCATTTCGTCATTTTTTTCAAATCCTCAAAAATGATGAAAAACGGCGCGCTATAGTATGCCGTACGATATGGGCTATAGCCCATGGTCCAAAATGATGAGAAACGAGGCTAACTTTTTTTTTCAAAATTTCAAAAACATGGGCTATAACCCATCGTTTTTGTCATTTCGTCATTTTTTTCAAAACCTCAAAAATGATGAAAAACGGCGCGCTATAGTATGCCGTACAATATGGGCTATAGCCCATGGTCCAAAATGATGAGAAACGAGGCTAACTTTTTTTTTTCAAAATTTCAAAAACATGGGCTATATATAACCCATCGTTTTTGTCATTTCGTCATTTTTTTCAAAACCTCAAAAATGATGAAAAACGGCGCGCTATAGTATGCCGTACGATATGGGCTATAGCCCATAGTCCAAAATGATGAGAAACGAGGCTAACTTTTTTTTTCAAAATTTCAAAAAACATGGGCTATAACCCATCGTTTTTGTCATTTCGTCATTTTTTTCAAATCCTCAAAAATGATGAAAAACGGCGCGCTATAGTATGCCGTACGATATGGGCTATAGCCCATGGTCCAAAATGATGAGAAACGAGGCTAACTTTTTTTTTCAAAATTTAAAAAAACATGGGCTATAACCCATCGTTTTTGTCATTTCGTCATTTTTTTCAAATCCTCAAAAATGATGAAAAATGGCGCGCTATAGTATGCCGTACGATATGGGCTATAGCCCATGGTCCAAAATGATGAGAAACGAGGCTAACTTTTTTTTTCAAAATTTCAAAAAACATGGGCTATAACCCATCGTTTTTGTCATTTCGTCATTTTTTAAAAATCCTCAAAAATGATGAAAAACGGCGCGCTATAGTATGCCGTACGATATGGGCTATAGCCCATGGTCCAAAATGATGAGAAACGAGGCTAACTTTTTTTTTCAAAATTAAAAAAAACATGGGCTATAACCCATCGTTTTTGTCATTTTGTCATTTTTTTCAAATCCTCAAAAATGATGAAAAACGGCGCGCTATAGTATGCCGTACGATATGGGCTATAGCCCATGGTCCAAAATGATGAGAAACGAGGCAAACTTTTTTTTTCAAAATTTCAAAAAACATGGGCTATAACCCATCGTTTTTGTCATTTCGTCATTTTTTTTAAATCCTCAAAAATGATGAAAAACGGCGCGCTATAGTATGCCGTACGATATGGGCTATAGCCCATGGTCCAAAATGATGAGAAACGAGGCTAACTTTTTTTTTCAAAATTTAAAAAAACATGGGCTATAACCCATCGTTTTTGTCATTTCGTCATTTTTTTCAAATCCTCAAAAATGATGAAAAACGGCGCGCTATAGTATGCCATACGAGATGGGCTATAGCCCATGGTCCAAAATGATGAGAAATGAGGCTAACTTTTTTTTTCAAAATTTCAAAAAACATGGGCTATAACCCATCGTTTTTGTCATTTCGTCATTTTTTCAAATCCTCAAAAATGATGAAAAATGGCGCGCTATAGTATGCCGTACGATATGGGCTATAGCCCATGGTCCAAAATGATGAGAAACGAGGCTAACTTTTTTTTTCAAAATTTCAAAAAACATGGGCTATAACCCATCGTTTTTGTCATTTCGTCATTTTTTTAAAATCCTCAAAAATGATGAAAAACGGCGCGCTATAGTATGCCGTACGATATGGGCTATAGCCCATGGTCCAAAATGATGAGAAACGAGGCTAACTTTTTTTTTCAAAATTTAAAAAAACATGGGCTATAACCCATCGTTTTTGTCATTTTGTCATTTTTTTCAAATCCTCAAAAATGATGAAAAACGGCGCGCTATAGTATGCCGTACGATATGGGCTATAGCCCATGGTCCAAAATGATGAGAAACGAGGCAAACTTTTTTTTTCAAAATTTCAAAAAACATGGGCTATAACCCATCGTTTTTGTCATTTCGTCATTTTTTTTAAATCCTCAAAAATGATGAAAAACGGCGCGCTATAGTATGCCGTACGATATGGGCTATAGCCCATGGTCCAAAATGATGAGAAACGAGGCTAACTTTTTTTTTCAAAATTTAAAAAAACATGGGCTATAACCCATCGTTTTTGTCATTTCGTCATTTTTTTCAAATCCTCAAAAATGATGAAAAACGGCGCGCTATAGTATGCCATACGAGATGGGCTATAGCCCATGGTCCAAAATGATGAGAAATGAGGCTAACTTTTTTTTTCAAAATTTCAAAAAACATGGGCTATAACCCATCGTTTTTGTCATTTCGTCATTTTTTCAAATCCTCAAAAATGATGAAAAATGGCGCGCTATAGTATGCCGTACGATATGGGCTATAGCCCATGGTCCAAAATGATGAGAAACGAGGCTAACTTTTTTTTTCAAAATTTCAAAAAACATGGGCTATAACCCATCGTTTTTGTCATTTCGTCATTTTTTTCAAATCCTCAAAAATGATGAAAAACGGCGCGCTATAGTATGCCGTACGATATGGGCTATAGCCCATGGTCCAAAATGATGAGAAACGAGGCTAACTTTTTTTTTTCAAAATTTCAAAAACATGGGCTATAACCCATCGTTTTTGTCATTTCGTCATTTTTTTCAAAACCTCAAAAATGATGAAAAACGGCGCGCTATAGTATGCCGTACGATATGGGCTATAGCCCATGGTCCAAAATGATGAGAAACGAGGCTAACTTTTTTTTTTCAAAATTTCAAAAACATGGGCTATATATAACCCATCGTTTTTGTCATTTCGTCATTTTTTTCAAAACCTCAAAAATGATGAAAAACGGCGCGCTATAGTATGCCGTACGATATGGGCTATAGCCCATAGTCCAAAATGATGAGAAACGAGGCTAACTTTTTTTTTCAAAATTTCAAAAAACATGGGCTATAACCCATCGTTTTTGTCATTTCGTCATTTTTTTCAAATCCTCAAAAATGATGAAAAACGGCGCGCTATAGTATGCCGTACGATATGGGCTATAGCCCATGGTCCAAAATGATGAGAAACGAGGCTAACTTTTTTTTTCAAAATTTAAAAAAACATGGGCTATAACCCATCGTTTTTGTCATTTCGTCATTTTTTTTAAATCCTCAAAAATGATGGAAAAACGGCGCGCTATAGTATGCCGTACGATATGGGCTATAGCCCATGGTCCAAAATGATGAGAAACGAGGCTAACTTTTTTTTTTCAAAATTTCAAAAACATGGGCTATATATAACCCATCGTTTTTGTCATTTCGTCATTTTTTTCAAAACCTCAAAAATGATGAAAAACGGCGCGCTATAGTATGCCGTACGATATGGGCTATAGCCCATGGTCCAAAATGATGAGAAACGAGGCTAACTTTTTTTTTCAAAATTAAAAAAAACATGGGCTATAACCCATCGTTTTTGTCATTTTGTCATTTTTTTCAAATCCTCAAAAATGATGAAAAACGGCGCGCTATAGTATGCCGTACGATATGGGCTATAGCCCATGGTCCAAAATGATGAGAAACGAGGCAAACTTTTTTTTTCAAAATTTCAAAAAACATGGGCTATAACCCATCGTTTTTGTCATTTCGTCATTTTTTTTAAATCCTCAAAAATGATGAAAAACGGCGCGCTATAGTATGCCGTACGATATGGGCTATAGCCCATGGTCCAAAATGATGAGAAACGAGGCTAACTTTTTTTTTCAAAATTTAAAAAAACATGGGCTATAACCCATCGTTTTTGTCATTTCGTCATTTTTTTCAAATCCTCAAAAATGATGAAAAACGGCGCGCTATAGTATGCCATACGAGATGGGCTATAGCCCATGGTCCAAAATGATGAGAAATGAGGCTAACTTTTTTTTTCAAAATTTCAAAAAACATGGGCTATAACCCATCGTTTTTGTCATTTCGTCATTTTTTCAAATCCTCAAAAATGATGAAAAATGGCGCGCTATAGTATGCCGTACGATATGGGCTATAGCCCATGGTCCAAAATGATGAGAAACGAGGCTAACTTTTTTTTTCAAAATTTCAAAAAACATGGGCTATAACCCATCGTTTTTGTCATTTCGTCATTTTTTTAAAATCCTCAAAAATGATGAAAAACGGCGCGCTATAGTATGCCGTACGATATGGGCTATAGCCCATGGTCCAAAATGATGAGAAACGAGGCTAACTTTTTTTTTCAAAATTTAAAAAAACATGGGCTATAACCCATCGTTTTTGTCATTTTGTCATTTTTTTCAAATCCTCAAAAATGATGAAAAACGGCGCGCTATAGTATGCCGTACGATATGGGCTATAGCCCATGGTCCAAAATGATGAGAAACGAGGCAAACTTTTTTTTTCAAAATTTCAAAAAACATGGGCTATAACCCATCGTTTTTGTCATTTCGTCATTTTTTTTAAATCCTCAAAAATGATGAAAAACGGCGCGCTATAGTATGCCGTACGATATGGGCTATAGCCCATGGTCCAAAATGATGAGAAACGAGGCTAACTTTTTTTTTCAAAATTTAAAAAAACATGGGCTATAACCCATCGTTTTTGTCATTTCGTCATTTTTTTCAAATCCTCAAAAATGATGAAAAACGGCGCGCTATAGTATGCCATACGAGATGGGCTATAGCCCATGGTCCAAAATGATGAGAAATGAGGCTAACTTTTTTTTTCAAAATTTCAAAAAACATGGGCTATAACCCATCGTTTTTG
This sequence comes from Protomyctophum bolini, assembly GCF_963924005.1. NCBI lineage: Eukaryota > Metazoa > Chordata > Actinopteri > Myctophiformes > Myctophidae > Protomyctophum > Protomyctophum bolini. Next base: position 26,244,616 of record NC_137868.1, on the reverse strand, counting down.
TCATTTCGTCATTTTTTCAAATCCTCAAAAATGATGAAAAATGGCGCGCTATAGTATGCCGTACGATATGGGCTATAGCCCATGGTCCAAAATGATGAGAAACGAGGCTAACTTTTTTTTTCAAAATTTCAAAAAACATGGGCTATAACCCATCGTTTTTGTCATTTCGTCATTTTTTTCAAATCCTCAAAAATGATGAAAAACGGCGCGCTATAGTATGCCGTACGATATGGGCTATAGCCCATGGTCCAAAATGATGAGAAACGAGGCTAACTTTTTTTTTTCAAAATTTCAAAAACATGGGCTATAACCCATCGTTTTTGTCATTTCGTCATTTTTTTCAAAACCTCAAAAATGATGAAAAACGGCGCGCTATAGTATGCCGTACGATATGGGCTATAGCCCATGGTCCAAAATGATGAGAAACGAGGCTAACTTTTTTTTTTCAAAATTTCAAAAACATGGGCTATATATAACCCATCGTTTTTGTCATTTCGTCATTTTTTTCAAAACCTCAAAAATGATGAAAAACGGCGCGCTATAGTATGCCGTACGATATGGGCTATAGCCCATAGTCCAAAATGATGAGAAACGAGGCTAACTTTTTTTTTCAAAATTTCAAAAAACATGGGCTATAACCCATCGTTTTTGTCATTTCGTCATTTTTTTCAAATCCTCAAAAATGATGAAAAACGGCGCGCTATAGTATGCCGTACGATATGGGCTATAGCCCATGGTCCAAAATGATGAGAAACGAGGCTAACTTTTTTTTCAAAATTTAAAAAAACATGGGCTATAACCCATCGTTTTTGTCATTTCGTCATTTTTTTTAAATCCTCAAAAATGATGGAAAAACGGCGCGCTATAGTATGCCGTACGATATGGGCTATAGCCCATGGTCCAAAATGATGAGAAACGAGGCTAACTTTTTTTTTTCAAAATTTCAAAAACATGGGCTATATATAACCCATCGTTTTTGTCATTTCGTCATTTTTTTCAAAACCTCAAAAATGATGAAAAACGGCGCGCTATAGTATGCCGTACGATATGGGCTATAGCCCATAGTCCAAAATGATGAGAAACGAGGCTAACTTTTTTTTTCAAAATTTCAAAAAACATGGGCTATAACCCATCGTTTTTGTCATTTCGTCATTTTTTTCAAATCCTCAAAAATGATGAAAAACGGCGCGCTATAGTATGCCGTACGATATGGGCTATAGCCCATGGTCCAAAATGATGAGAAACGAGGCTAACTTTTTTTTTCAAAATTTAAAAAAACATGGGCTATAACCCATCGTTTTTGTCATTTCGTCATTTTTTTTAAATCCTCAAAAATGATGGAAAAACGGCGCGCTATAGTATGCCGTACGATATGGGCTATAGCCCATGGTCCAAAATGATGAGAAACGAGGCTAACTTTTTTTTTTCAAAATTTCAAAAACATGGGCTATAACCCATCGTTTTTGTCATTTCGTCATTTTTTTCAAAACCTCAAAAATGTTGAAAAACGGCGCGCTATAGTATGCCGTACGATATGGGCTATAGCCCATAGTCCAAAATGATGAGAAACGAGGCTAACTTTTTTTTTCAAAATTTCAAAAAACATGGGCTATAACCCATCGTTTTTGTCATTTCGTCATTTTTTTCAAATCCTCAAAAATGATGAAAAACGGCGCGCTATAGTATGCCGTACGATATGGGCCCATGGTCCAAAATGATGAGAAACGAGGCTAACTTTTTTTTTCAAAATTTCAAAAAACATGGGCTATAACCCATCGTTTTTGTCATTTTTTTCAAAACCTCAAAAATGATGAAAAACGGCGCGCTATAGTATGCCGTACGATATGGGCTATAGCCCATGGTCCAAAATGATGAGAAACGAGGCTAACTTTTTTTTTCAAAATTTCAAAAAACATGGGCTATAACCCATCGTTTTTGTCATTTCGTCATTTTTTTTAAATCCTCAAAAATTATGAAAAACGGCGCGCTATAGTATGCCGTACGATATGGGCTATAGCCCATGGTCCAAAATGATGAGAAACGAGGCTAACTTTTTTTTTTTTCAAAATTTCAAAAACATGGGCTATAACCCATCGTTTTTGTCATTTCGTCATTTTTTTCAAAACCTCAAAAATGTTGAAAAACGGCGCGCTATAGTATGCCGTACGATATGGGCTATAGCCCATAGTCCAAAATGATGAGAAACGAGGCTAACTTTTTTTTTCAAAATTTCAAAAAACATGGGCTATAACCCATCGTTTTTGTCATTTCGTCATTTTTTTCAAATCCTCAAAAATGATGAAAAACGGCGCGCTATAGTATGCCGTACGATATGGGCCCATGGTCCAAAATGATGAGAAACGAGGCTAACTTTTTTTTTCAAAATTTCAAAAAACATGGGCTATAACCCATCGTTTTTGGCATTTCGTCATTTTTTTTAAATCCTCAAAAATGTAGAAAAACGGCGCGCTATAGTATGCCGTACGATATGGGCTATAGCCCATGGTCCAAAATGATGAGAAACGAGGCTAACTTTTTTTTTCAAAATTTCAAAAAACATGGGCTATAACCCATCGTTTTTGTCATTTCGTCATTTTTTTCAAATCCTCAAAAATGATGAAAAACGGCGCGCTATAGTATGCCGTACGAGATGGGCTATAGCCCATGGTCCAAAATGATGAGAAATGAGGCTAACTTTTTTTTTCAAAATTTCAAAAAACATGGGCTATAACCCATCGTTTTTGTCATTTCGTCATTTTTTAAAAATCCTCAAAAATGATGGAAAAACGGCGCGCTATAGTATGCCGTACGATATGGGCTATAGCCCATGGTCCAAAATGATGAGAAACGAGGCTAACTTTTTTTTTCAAAATTTCAAAAAACATGGGCTATAACCCATCGTTTTTGTCATTTTGTCATTTTTTTCAAATCCTCAAAAATGATGAAAAACGGCGCGCTATAGTATGCCGTACGATATGGGCTATAGCCCATGGTCCAAAATGATGAGAAACGAAGCTAACTTTTTTTTTCAAAATTTCAAAAACATGGGCTATAACCCATCGTTTTTGTCATTTTGTCATTTTTTTCAAATCCTCAAAAATGATGAAAAACGGCGCGCTATAGTATGCCGTACGATATGGGCTATAGCCCATAGTCCAAAATGATGAGAAACGAGGCTAACTTTTTTTTTCAAAATTTCAAAAAACATGGGCTATAAGCCATCGTTTTTGTCATTTCGTCATTTTTTTTTAATCCTCAAAAATGATGAAAAACGGCGCGCTATAGTATGCCGTACGATATGGGCTATAGCCCATGGTCCAAAATGATGAGAAACGAGGCTAACCTTTTTTTTCAAAATTTAAAAAAACATGGGCTATAACCCATCGTTTTTGTCATTTCGTCATTTTTTTCAAATCCTCAAAAATGATGAAAAATGGCGCGCTATAGTATGCCGTACGATATGGGCTATAGCCCATGGTCCAAAATGATGAGAAACGAGGCTAACTTTTTTTTTCAAAATTTAAAAAAACATGGGCTATAACCCATCGTTTTTGTCATTTCGTCATTTTTTTTAAATCCTCAAAAATGATGAAAAACGGCGCGCTATAGTATGCCGTACGATATGGGCTATAGCCCATGGTCCAAAATGATGAGAAAAGAGGGTAACTTTTTTTTTCAAAATTTCAAAAAACATGGGCTATAACCCATCGTTTTTGTCATTTCGTCATTTTTTTCAAATCCTCAAAAATGATGAAAAACGGCGCGCTATAGTATGCCGTACGATATGGGCTATAGCCCATGGTCCAAAATGATGAGAAACGAGGCTAACTTTTTTTTTCAAAATTTCAAAAAACATGGGCTATAACCCATCGTTTTTGTCATTTCGTCATTTTTTTAAAATCCTCAAAAATGATGAAAAACGGCGCGCTATAGTATGCCGTACGATATGGGCTATAGCCCATGGTCCAAAATGATGAGAAACGAGGCTAACTTTTTTTTTCAAAATTTAAAAAAACATGGGGTATAACCCATCGTTTTTGTCATTTCGTCATTTTTTTCAAATCCTCAAAAATGATGAAAAACGGCGCGCTATAGTATGCCGTACGAGATGGGCTATAGCCCATGGTCCAAAATGATGAGAAATGAGGCTAACTTTTTTTTTCAAAATTTCAAAAAACATGGGCTATAACCCATCGTTTTTGTCATTTCGTCATTTTTTTTAAATCCTCAAAAATGATGGAAAAACGGCGCGCTATAGTATGCCGTACGATATGGGCTATAGCCCATGGTCCAAAATGATGAGAAACGAGGCTAACTTTTTTTTTCAAAATTTCAAAAAACATGGGCTATTATCCATCGTTTTTGTCATTTTGTCATTTTTTTCAAATCCTCAAAAATGATGAAAAACGGCGCACTATAGTATGCCGTACGATATGGGCTATAGCCCATGGTCCAAAATTATGAGAAACGAAGCTAACTTTTTTTTTCAAAATTTCAAAAACATGGGCTATAACCCATCGTTTTTGTCATTTTGTCATTTTTTTCAAATCCTCAAAAATGATGAAAAACGGCGCGCTATAGTATGCCGTACGATATGGGCTATAGCCCATGGTCCAAAATGATGAGAAAAGAGGGTAACTTTTTTTTTCAAAATTTCAAAAAACATGGGCTATAACCCATCGTTTTTGTCATTTCGTCATTTTTTTCAAATCCTCAAAAATGATGAAAAACGGCGCGCTATAGTATGCCGTACGATATGGGCTATAGCCCATGGTCCAAAATGATGAGAAACGAGGCTAACTTTTTTTTTCAAAATTTCAAAAAACATGGGCTATAACCCATCGTTTTTGTCATTTCGTCATTTTTTTTAAATCCTCAAAAATGATGAAAAACGGCGCGCTATAGTATGCCGTACGATATGGGCTATAGCCCATGGTCCAAAATGATGAGAAACGAGGCTAACTTTTTTTTTCAAAATTTAAAAAAACATGGGCTATAACCCATCGTTTTTGTCATTTCGTCATTTTTTTCAAATCCTCAAAAATGATGAAAAACGGCGCGCTATAGTATGCCGTACGAGATGGGCTATAGCCCATGGTCCAAAATGATGAGAAATGAGGCTAACTTTTTTTTTCAAAATTTCAAAAAACATGGGCTATAACCCATCGTTTTTGTCATTTCGTCATTTTTTTTAAATCCTCAAAAATGATGGAAAAACGGCGCGCTATAGTATGCCGTACGATATGGGCTATAGCCCATGGTCCAAAATGATGAGAAACGAGGCTAACCTTTTTTTTCAAATTTTCAAAAAACATGGGCTATTATCCATCGTTTTTGTCATTTTGTCATTTTTTTCAAATCCTCAAAAATGATGAAAAACGGCGCACTATAGTATGCCGTACGATATGGGCTATAGCCCATGGTCCAAAATTATGAGAAACGAAGCTAACTTTTTTTTTCAAAATTTCAAAAACATGGGCTATAACCCATCGTTTTTGTCATTTTGTCATTTTTTTCAAAGCCTCAAAAATGATGAAAAACGGCGCGCTATAGTATGCCGTACGATATGGGCTATAGCCCATGGTCCAAAATGATGAGAAACGAGGCTAACTTTTTTTTCCAAAATTTCAAAAAACATGGGCTATAACCCATCGTTTTTGTCATTTCGTCATTTTTTCAAATCCTCAAAAATTATGAAAAATGGCGCGCTATAGTATGCCGTACGATATGGGCTATAGCCCATGGTCCAAAATGATGAGAAACGAGGGTAACTTTTTTTTTTCAAAATTTCAAAAAACATGGGCTATAACCCATCGTTTTTGTCATTTCGTCATTTTTTTCAAATCCTCAAAAATGATGAAAAACGGCGCGCTATAGTATGCCGTACGATATGGGCTATAGCCCATGGTCCAAAATGATGAGAAACGAGGCTAACTTTTTTTTTCAAAATTTCAAAAAACATGGGCTATAACCCATCGTTTTTGTCATTTCGTAATTTTTTTTAAATCCTCAAAAATGATGAAAAACGGCGCGCTATAGTATGCCGTACGATATGGGCTATAGCCCATGGTCCAAAATGATGAGAAACGAGGCTAACTTTTTTTTTCAAAATTTAAAAAAACATGGGCTATAACCCATCGTTTTTGTCATTTCGTCATTTTTTTCAAATCCTCAAAAATGATGAAAAACGGCGCGCTATAGTATGCCGTACGAGATGGGCTATAGCCCATGGTCCAAAATGATGAGAAATGAGGCTAACTTTTTTTTTCAAAATTTCAAAAAACATGGGCTATAACCCATCGTTTTTGTCATTTCGTCATTTTTTTTAAATCCTCAAAAATGATGGAAAAACGGCGCGCTATAGTATGCCGTACGATATGGGCTATAGCCCATGGTCCAAAATGATGAGAAACGAGGCTAACTTTTTTTTTCAAAATTTCAAAAAACATGGGCTATTATCCATCGTTTTTGTCATTTTGTCATTTTTTTCAAATCCTCAAAAATGATGAAAAACGGCGCACTATAGTATGCCGTACGATATGGGCTATAGCCCATGGTCCAAAATTATGAGAAACGAAGCTAACTTTTTTTTTCAAAATTTCAAAAACATGGGCTATAACCCATCGTTTTTGTCATTTTGTCATTTTTTTCAAAGCCTCAAAAATGATGAAAAACGGCGCGCTATAGTATGCCGTACGATATGGGCTATAGCCCATGGTCCAAAATGATGAGAAACGAGGCTAACTTTTTTTTCCAAAATTTCAAAAAACATGGGCTATAACCCATCGTTTTTGTCATTTCGTCATTTTTTCAAATCCTCAAAAATTATGAAAAATGGCGCGCTATAGTATGCCGTACGATATGGGCTATAGCCCATGGTCCAAAATGATGAGAAACGAGGCTAACTTTTTTTTTCAAAATTTCAAAAAACATGGGCTATAACCCATCGTTTTTGTCATTTCGTCATTTTTTTCAAATCCTCAAAAATGATGAAAAACGGCGCGCTATAGTATGCCGTACGATATGGGCTATAGCCCATGGTCCAAAATGATGAGAAACGAGGCTAACTTTTTTTTTCAAAATTTCAAAAAACATGGGCTATAACCCATCGTTTTTGTCATTTCGTCATTTTTTTCAAATCCTCAAAAATTATGAAAAACGGCGCGCTATAGTATGCCGTACGATATGGGCTATAGCCCATGGTCCAAAATGATGAGAAACGAGGCTAACTTTTTTTTTTCAAAATTTCAAAAACATGGGCTATAACCCATCGTTTTTGTCATTTCGTCATTTTTTTCAAAACCTCAAAAATGATGAAAAACGGCGCGCTATAGTATGCCGTACGATATGGGCTATAGCCCATAGTCCAAAATGATGAGAAACGAGGCTAACTTTTTTTTTCAAAATTTCAAAAAGCATGGGCTATAACCCATCGTTTTTGTCATTTCGTCATTTTTTTCAAATCCTCAAAAATGATGAAAAACGGCGCGCTATAGTATGCCGTACGATATGGGCTATAGCCCATGGTCCAAAATGATGAGAAACGAGGCTAACTTTCTTTTTCAAAATTTCAGAAAACATGGGCTATAACCGGCTATAACCCATCGTTTTTGTCATTTTGTCATTTTTTTTAAATCCTCAAAAATGATGAAAAACGGCGCGCTATAGTATGCCGTACGATATGGGCTATAGCCCATGGTCCAAAATGATGAGAAACGAGGCTAACTTTTTTTTTCAAAATTAAAAAAAACATGGGCTATAACCCATCGTTTTTGTCATTTCGTCATTTTTTTCAAATCCTCAAAAATGATGAAAAACGGCGCGCTATAGTATGCCGTACGAGATGGGCTATAGCCCATGGTCCAAAATGATGAGAAATGAGGCTAACTTTTTTTTTCAAAATTTCAAAAAACATGGGCTATAACCCATCGTTTTTGTCATTTCGTCATTTTTTTTAAATCCTCAAAAATGATGGAAAAACGGCGCGCTATAGTATGCCGTACGATATGGGCTATAGCCCATGGTCCAAAATGATGAGAAACGAGGCTAACTTTTTTTTTCAAATTTTCAAAAAACATGGGCTATTATCCATCGTTTTTGTCATTTTGTCATTTTTTTCAAATCCTCAAAAATGATGAAAAACGGCGCACTATAGTATGCCGTACGATATGGGCTATAGCCCATGGTCCAAAATTATGAGAAACGAAGCTAACTTTTTTTTTCAAAATTTCAAAAACATGGGCTATAACCCATCGTTTTTGTCATTTTGTCATTTTTTTCAAAGCCTCAAAAATGATGAAAAACGGCGCGCTATAGTATGCCGTACGATATGGGCTATAGCCCATGGTCCAAAATGATGAGAAACGAGGCTAACTTTTTTTTCCAAAATTTCAAAAAACATGGGCTATAACCCATCGTTTTTGTCATTTCGTCATTTTTTCAAATCCTCAAAAATTATGAAAAATGGCGCGCTATAGTATGCCGTACGATATGGGCTATAGCCCATGGTCCAAAATGATGAGAAACGAGGGTAACTTTTTTTTTTCAAAATTTCAAAAAACATGGGCTATAACCCATCGTTTTTGTCATTTCGTCATTTTTTTCAAATCCTCAAAAATGATGAAAAACGGCGCGCTATAGTATGCCGTACGATATGGGCTATAGCCCATGGTCCAAAATGATGAGAAACGAGGCTAACTTTTTTTTTCAAAATTTCAAAAAACATGGGCTATAACCCATCGTTTTTGTCATTTCGTAATTTTTTTTAAATCCTCAAAAATGATGAAAAACGGCGCGCTATAGTATGCCGTACGATATGGGCTATAGCCCATGGTCCAAAATGATGAGAAACGAGGCTAACTTTTTTTTTCAAAATTTAAAAAAACATGGGCTATAACCCATCGTTTTTGTCATTTCGTCATTTTTTTCAAATCCTCAAAAATGATGAAAAACGGCGCGCTATAGTATGCCGTACGAGATGGGCTATAGCCCATGGTCCAAAATGATGAGAAATGAGGCTAACTTTTTTTTTCAAAATTTCAAAAAACATGGGCTATAACCCATCGTTTTTGTCATTTCGTCATTTTTTTTAAATCCTCAAAAATGATGGAAAAACGGCGCGCTATAGTATGCCGTACGATATGGGCTATAGCCCATGGTCCAAAATGATGAGAAACGAGGCTAACTTTTTTTTTCAAAATTTCAAAAAACATGGGCTATTATCCATCGTTTTTGTCATTTTGTCATTTTTTTCAAATCCTCAAAAATGATGAAAAACGGCGCACTATAGTATGCCGTACGATATGGGCTATAGCCCATGGTCCAAAATTATGAGAAACGAAGCTAACTTTTTTTTTCAAAATTTCAAAAACATGGGCTATAACCCATCGTTTTTGTCATTTTGTCATTTTTTTCAAAGCCTCAAAAATGATGAAAAACGGCGCGCTATAGTATGCCGTACGATATGGGCTATAGCCCATGGTCCAAAATGATGAGAAACGAGGCTAACTTTTTTTTCCAAAATTTCAAAAAACATGGGCTATAACCCATCGTTTTTGTCATTTCGTCATTTTTTCAAATCCTCAAAAATTATGAAAAATGGCGCGCTATAGTATGCCGTACGATATGGGCTATAGCCCATGGTCCAAAATGATGAGAAACGAGGCTAACTTTTTTTTTCAAAATTTCAAAAAACATGGGCTATAACCCATCGTTTTTGTCATTTCGTCATTTTTTTCAAATCCTCAAAAATGATGAAAAACGGCGCGCTATAGTATGCCGTACGATATGGGCTATAGCCCATGGTCCAAAATGATGAGAAACGAGGCTAACTTTTTTTTTCAAAATTTCAAAAAACATGGGCTATAACCCATCGTTTTTGTCATTTCGTCATTTTTTTCAAATCCTCAAAAATTATGAAAAACGGCGCGCTATAGTATGCCGTACGATATGGGCTATAGCCCATGGTCCAAAATGATGAGAAACGAGGCTAACTTTTTTTTTTCAAAATTTCAAAAACATGGGCTATAACCCATCGTTTTTGTCATTTCGTCATTTTTTTCAAAACCTCAAAAATGATGAAAAACGGCGCGCTATAGTATGCCGTACGATATGGGCTATAGCCCATAGTCCAAAATGATGAGAAACGAGGCTAACTTTTTTTTTCAAAATTTCAAAAAGCATGGGCTATAACCCATCGTTTTTGTCATTTCGTCATTTTTTTCAAATCCTCAAAAATGATGAAAAACGGCGCGCTATAGTATGCCGTACGATATGGGCTATAGCCCATGGTCCAAAATGATGAGAAACGAGGCTAACTTTCTTTTTCAAAATTTCAGAAAACATGGGCTATAACCCATCGTTTTTGTCATTTTGTCATTTTTTTTAAATCCTCAAAAATGATGAAAAACGGCGCGCTATAGTATGCCGTACGATATGGGCTATAGCCCATGGTCCAAAATGATGAGAAACGAGGCTAACTTTTTTTTTCAAAATTAAAAAAAACATGGGCTATAACCCATCGTTTTTGTCATTTCGTCATTTTTTTCAAATCCTCAAAAATGATGAAAAACGGCGCGCTATAGTATGCCGTACGAGATGGGCTATAGCCCATGGTCCAAAATGATGAGAAATGAGGCTAACTTTTTTTTTCAAAATTTCAAAAAACATGGGCTATAACCCATCGTTTTTGTCATTTCGTCATTTTTTTTAAATCCTCAAAAATGATGGAAAAACGGCGCGCTATAGTATGCCGTACGATATGGGCTATAGCCCATGGTCCAAAATGATGAGAAACGAGGCTAACTTTTTTTTTCAAAATTTAAAAAAACATGGGCTATAACCCATCGTTTTTGTCATTTCGTCATTTTTTTCAAATCCTCAAAAATGATGAAAAACGGCGCGCTATAGTATGCCGTACGAGATGGGCTATAGCCCATGGTCCAAAATGATGAGAAATGAGGCTAACTTTTTTTTTCAAAATTTCAAAAAACATGGGCTATAACCCATCGTTTTTGTCATTTCGTCATTTTTTTTAAATCCTCAAAAATGATGGAAAAACGGCGCGCTATAGTATGCCGTACGATATGGGCTATAGCCCATGGTCCAAAATGATGAGAAACGAGGCTAACTTTTTTTTTCAAAATTTCAAAAAACATGGGCTATTATCCATCGTTTTTGTCATTTTGTCATTTTTTTCAAATCCTCAAAAATGATGAAAAACGGCGCACTATAGTATGCCGTACGATATGGGCTATAGCCCATGGTCCAAAATTATGAGAAACGAAGCTAACTTTTTTTTTCAAAATTTCAAAAACATGGGCTATAACCCATCGTTTTTGTCATTTTGTCATTTTTTTCAAAGCCTCAAAAATGATGAAAAACGGCGCGCTATAGTATGCCGTACGATATGGGCTATAGCCCATGGTCCAAAATGATGAGAAACGAGGCTAACTTTTTTTTCCAAAATTTCAAAAAACATGGGCTATAACCCATCGTTTTTGTCATTTCGTCATTTTTTCAAATCCTCAAAAATTATGAAAAATGGCGCGCTATAGTATGCCGTACGATATGGGCTATAGCCCATGGTCCAAAATGATGAGAAACGAGGCTAACTTTTTTTTTCAAAATTTCAAAAAACATGGGCTATAACCCATCGTTTTTGTCATTTCGTCATTTTTTTCAAATCCTCAAAAATGATGAAAAACGGCGCGCTATAGTATGCCGTACGATATGGGCTATAGCCCATGGTCCAAAATGATGAGAAACGAGGCTAACTTTTTTTTTCAAAATTTCAAAAAACATGGGCTATAACCCATCGTTTTTGTCATTTCGTCATTTTTTTCAAATCCTCAAAAATTATGAAAAACGGCGCGCTATAGTATGCCGTACGATATGGGCTATAGCCCATGGTCCAAAATGATGAGAAACGAGGCTAACTTTTTTTTTTCAAAATTTCAAAAACATGGGCTATAACCCATCGTTTTTGTCATTTCGTCATTTTTTTCAAAACCTCAAAAATGATGAAAAACGGCGCGCTATAGTATGCCGTACGATATGGGCTATAGCCCATAGTCCAAAATGATGAGAAACGAGGCTAACTTTTTTTTTCAAAATTTCAAAAAGCATGGGCTATAACCCATCGTTTTTGTCATTTCGTCATTTTTTTCAAATCCTCAAAAATGATGAAAAACGGCGCGCTATAGTATGCCGTACGATATGGGCTATAGCCCATGGTCCAAAATGATGAGAAACGAGGCTAACTTTCTTTTTCAAAATTTCAGAAAACATGGGCTATAACCCATCGTTTTTGTCATTTTGTCATTTTTTTTAAATCCTCAAAAATGATGAAAAACGGCGCGCTATAGTATGCCGTACGATATGGGCTATAGCCCATGGTCCAAAATGATGAGAAACGAGGCTAACTTTTTTTTTCAAAATTAAAAAAAACATGGGCTATAACCCATCGTTTTTGTCATTTTGTCATTTTTTTCAAATCCTCAAAAATGATGAAAAACGGCGCACTATAGTATGCCGTACGATATGGGCTATAGCCCATGGTCCAAAATTATGAGAAACGAAGCTAACTTTTTTTTTCAAAATTTCAAAAACATGGGCTATAACCCATCGTTTTTGTCATTTTGTCATTTTTTTCAAAGCCTCAAAAATGATGAAAAACGGCGCGCTATAGTATGCCATACGATATGGGCTATAGCCCATGGTCCAAAATGATGAGAAACGAGGCTAACTTTTTTTTCCAAAATTTCAAAAAACATGGGCTATAACCCATCGTTTTTGTCATTTCGTCATTTTTTTAAATCCTCAAAAATTATGAAAAATGGCGCGCTATAGTATGCCGTACGATATGGGCTATAGCCCATGGTCCAAAATGATGAGAAACGAGGGTAACTTTTTTTTTTCAAAATTTCAAAAAACATGGGCTATAACCCATCGTTTTTGTCATTTCGTCATTTTTTTCAAATCCTCAAAAATGATGAAAAACGGCGCGCTATAGTATGCCGTACGATATGGGCTATAGCCCATGGTCCAAAATGATGAGAAACGAGGCTAACTTTTTTTTTCAAAATTTCAAAAAACATGGGCTATAACCCATCGTTTTTGTCATTTCGTCATTTTTTTTAAATCCTCAAAAATGATGGAAAAACGGCGCGCTATAGTATGCCGTACGATATGGGCTATAGCCCATGGTCCAAAATGATGAGAAACGAGGCTAACTTTTTTTTTCAAAATTTCAAAAAACATGGGCTATTATCCATCGTTTTTGTCATTTTGTCATTTTTTTCAAATCCTCAAAAATGATGAAAAACGGCGCACTATAGTATGCCGTACGATATGGGCTATAGCCCATGGTCCAAAATTATGAGAAACGAAGCTAACTTTTTTTTTCAAAATTTCAAAAACATGGGCTATAACCCATCGTTTTTGTCATTTTGTCATTTTTTTCAAAGCCTCAAAAATGATGAAAAACGGCGCGCTATAGTATGCCGTACGATATGGGCTATAGCCCATGGTCCAAAATGATGAGAAACGAGGCTAACTTTTTTTTCCAAAATTTCAAAAAACATGGGCTATAACCCATCGTTTTTGTCATTTCGTCATTTTTTCAAATCCTCAAAAATTATGAAAAATGGCGCGCTATAGTATGCCGTACGATATGGGCTATAGCCCATGGTCCAAAATGATGAGAAACGAGGCTAACTTTTTTTTTCAAAATTTCAAAAAACATGGGCTATAACCCATCGTTTTTGTCATTTCGTCATTTTTTTCAAATCCTCAAAAATGATGAAAAACGGCGCGCTATAGTATGCCGTACGATATGGGCTATAGCCCATGGTCCAAAATGATGAGAAACGAGGCTAACTTTTTTTTTTCAAAATTTCAAAAACATGGGCTATAACCCATCGTTTTTGTCATTTCGTCATTTTTTTCAAAACCTCAAAAATGATGAAAAACGGCGCGCTATAGTATGCCGTACGATATGGGCTATAGCCCATGGTCCAAAATGATGAGAAACGAGGCTAACTTTTTTTTTCAAAATTTCAAAAAACATGGGCTATAACCCATCGTTTTTGTCATTTCGTCATTTTTTTCAAATCCTCAAAAATTATGAAAAACTGCGCGCTATAGTATGCCGTACGATATGGGCTATAGCCCATGGTCCAAAATGATGAGAAACGAGGCTAACTTTTTTTTTTCAAAATTTCAAAAACATGGGCTATAACCCATCGTTTTTGTCATTTCGTCATTTTTTTCAAAACCTCAAAAATGATGAAAAACGGCGCGCTATAGTATGCCGTACGATATGGGCTATAGCCCATGGTCCAAAATGATGAGAAACGAGGCTAACTTTTTTTTTCAAAATTTCAAAAAACATGGGCTATAACCCATCGTTTTTGTCATTTCGTCATTTTTTTCAAATCCTCAAAAATTATGAAAAACGGCGCGCTATAGTATGCCGTACGATATGGGCTATAGCCCATGGTCCAAAATGATGAGAAACGAGGCTAACTTTTTTTTTTCAAAATTTCAAAAACATGGGCTATAACCCATCGTTTTTGTCATTTCGTCATTTTTTTCAAAACCTCAAAAATGATGAAAAACGGCGCGCTATAGTATGCCGTACGATATGGGCTATAGCCCATGGTCCAAAATGATGAGAAACGAGGCTAACTTTCTTTTTCAAAATTTCAGAAAACATGGGCTATAACCCATCGTTTTTGTCATTTTGTCATTTTTTTTAAATCCTCAAAAATGTAGAAAAACGGCGCGCTATAGTATGCCGTACGATATGGGCTATAGCCCATGGTCCAAAATGATGAGAAACGAGGCTAACTTTTTTTTTCAAAATTTCAAAAAACATGGGCTATAACCCATCGTTTTTGTCATTTCGTCATTTTTTTCAAATCCTCAAAAATGATGAAAAACGGCGCGCTATAGTATGCCGTACGATATGGGCTATAGCCCATGGTCCAAAATGATGAGAAACGAGGCTAACTTTTTTTTTTCAAAATTTCAAAAACATGGGCTATAACCCATCGTTTTTGTCATTTCGTCATTTTTTTCAAAACCTCAAAAATGATGAAAAACGGCGCGCTATAGTATGCCGTACGATATGGGCTATAGCCCATAGTCCAAAATGATGAGAAACGAGGCTAACTTTTTTTTTCAAAATTTCAAAAAACATGGGCTATAACCCATCATTTTTGTCATTTCGTCATTTTTTTTAAATCCTCAAAAATGATGAAAAACGGCGCGCTATAGTATGCCGTACGATATGGGCTATAGCCCATGGTCCAAAATGATGAGAAACAAGGCTAACCTTTTTTTTCAGAATTTTAAAAAACATGGGCTATAACCCATCGTTTTTGTCATTTCGTCATTTTTTTAAAATCCTCAAAAATGATGAAAAACGGCGCGCTATAGTATGCCGTACGATATGGGCTATAGCCCATGGTCCAAAATGATGAGAAACGAGGCTAACTTTTTTTTTCAAAATTTCAAAAAACATGGGCTATAACCCATCGTTTTTGTCATTTCGTCATTTTTTTCAAATCCTCAAAAATGATGAAAAACGGCGCGCTATAGTATGCCGTACGATATGGGCTATAGCCCATGGTCCAAAATGATGAGAAACGAGGCTAACTTTTTTTTTCAAAATTTCAAAAAACATGGGCTATAACCCATCGTTTTTGTCATTTCGTCATTTTTTTTAAATCCTCAAAAATGTAGAAAAACGGCGCGCTATAGTATGCCGTACGATATGGGCTATAGCCCATGGTCCAAAATGATGAGAAACGAGGCTAACTTTTTTTTTCAAAATTTCAAAAAACATGGGCTATAACCCATCGTTTTTGTCATTTCGTCATTTTTTTCAAATCCTCAAAAATGATGAAAAACGGCGCGCTATAGTATGCCGTACGAGATGGGCTATAGCCCATGGTCCAAAATGATGAGAAATGAGGCTAACTTTTTTTTTTCAAAATTTCAAAAAACATGGGCTATAACCCATCGTTTTTGTCATTTCGTCATTTTTTTTAAATCCTCAAAAATGATGGAAAAACGGCGCGCTATAGTATGCCGTACGATATGGGCTATAGCCCATGGTCCAAAATGATGAGAAACGAGGCTAACTTTTTTTTTCAAAATTTCAAAAAACATGGGCTATAACCCATCGTTTTTGTCATTTTGTCATTTTTTTCAAATCCTCAAAAATGATGAAAAACGGCGCGCTATAGTATGCCGTACGATATGGGCTATAGCCCATGGTCCAAAATGATGAGAAACGAAGCTAACTTTTTTTTTCAGAATTTTAAAAAACATGGGCTATAACCCATCGTTTTTGTCATTTCGTCATTTTTTTAAAATCCTCAAAAATGATGAAAAACGGCGCGCTATAGTATGCCGTACGATATGGGCTATAGCCCATGGTCCAAAATGATGAGAAACGAGGCTAACTTTTTTTTTCAAAATTTCAAAAAACATGGGCTATAACCCATCGTTTTTGTCATTTCGTCATTTTTTTCAAATCCTCAAAAATGATGAAAAACGGCGCGCTATAGTATGCCGTACGATATGGGCTATAGCCCATGGTCCAAAATGATGAGAAACGAGGCTAACTTTTTTTTTCAAAATTTCAAAAAACATGGGCTATAACCCATCGTTTTTGTCATTTCGTCATTTTTTTTAAATCCTCAAAAATGTAGAAAAACGGCGCGCTATAGTATGCCGTACGATATGGGCTATAGCCCATGGTCCAAAATGATGAGAAACGAGGCTAACTTTTTTTTTCAAAATTTCAAAAAACATGGGCTATAACCCATCGTTTTTGTCATTTCGTCATTTTTTTCAAATCCTCAAAAATGATGAAAAACGGCGCGCTATAGTATGCCGTACGAGATGGGCTATAGCCCATGGTCCAAAATGAGGAGAAATGAGGCTAACTTTTTTTTTTCAAAATTTCAAAAAACATGGGCTATAACCCATCGTTTTTGTCATTTCGTCATTTTTTTTAAATCCTCAAAAATGATGGAAAAACGGCGCGCTATAGTATGCCGTACGATATGGGCTATAGCCCATGGTCCAAAATGATGAGAAACGAGGCTAACTTTTTTTTTCAAAATTTCAAAAAACATGGGCTATAACCCATCGTTTTTGTCATTTTGTCATTTTTTTCAAATCCTCAAAAATGATGAAAAACGGCGCGCTATAGTATGCCGTACGATATGGGCTATAGCCCATGGTCCAAAATGATGAGAAACGAAGCTAACTTTTTTTTTCAAAATTTCAAAAACATGGGCTATAACCCATCGTTTTTGTCATTTTGTCATTTTTTTCAAATCCTCAAAAATGATGAAAAACGGCGCGCTATAGTATGCCGTACGATATGGGCTATAGCCCATGGTCCAAAATGATGAGAAACGAGGCTAACTTTTTTTCCCAAATTTTCAAAAAACATGGGCTATAACCCATCGTTTTTGTCATTTCGTCATTTTTTTCAAATCCTCAAAAATGATGAAAAATGGCGCGCTATAGTATGCCGTACGATATGGGCTATAGCCCATGGTCCAAAATGATGAGAAACGAGGCTAACTTTTTTTTTCAAAATTTCAAAAAACATGGGCTATAACCCATCGTTTTTGTCATTTCGTCATTTTTTTCAAATCCTCAAAAATGATGAAAAACGGCGCGCTATAGTATGCCGTACGATATGGGCTATAGCCCATGGTCCAAAATGATGAGAAACGAGGCTAACTTTTTTTTTCAAAATTTCAAAAAACATGGGCTATAACCCATCGTTTTTGTCATTTCGTCATTTTTTTCAAATCCTCAAAAATGATGAAAAACGGCGCGCTATAGTATGCCGTACGATATGGGCTATAGCCCATGGTCCAAAATGATGAGAAACGAGGCTAACTTTTTTTTTCAAAATTTCAAAAAACATGGGCTATAACCCATCGTTTTTGTCATTTCGTCATTTTTTTTAAATCCTCAAAAATGTAGAAAAACGGCGCGCTATAGTATGCCGTACGATATGGGCTATAGCCCATGGTCCAAAATGATGAGAAACGAGGCTAACTTTTTTTTTCAAAATTTCAAAAAACATGGGCTATAACCCATCGTTTTTGTCATTTCGTCATTTTTTTCAAATCCTCAAAAATGATGAAAAACGGCGCGCTATAGTATGCCGTACGAGATGGGCTATAGCCCATGGTCCAAAATGAGGAGAAATGAGGCTAACTTTTTTTTTTCAAAATTTCAAAAAACATGGGCTATAACCCATCGTTTTTGTCATTTCGTCATTTTTTTTAAATCCTCAAAAATGATGGAAAAACGGCGCGCTATAGTATGCCGTACGATATGGGCTATAGCCCATGGTCCAAAATGATGAGAAACGAGGCTAACTTTTTTTTTCAAAATTTCAAAAAACATGGGCTATAACCCATCGTTTTTGTCATTTTGTCATTTTTTTCAAATCCTCAAAAATGATGAAAAACGGCGCGCTATAGTATGCCGTACGATATGGGCTATAGCCCATGGTCCAAAATGATGAGAAACGAAGCTAACTTTTTTTTTCAAAATTTCAAAAACATGGGCTATAACCCATCGTTTTTGTCATTTTGTCATTTTTTTCAAATCCTCAAAAATGATGAAAAACGGCGCGCTATAGTATGCCGTACGATATGGGCTATAGCCCATGGTCCAAAATGATGAGAAACGAGGCTAACTTTTTTTCCCAAATTTTCAAAAAACATGGGCTATAACCCATCGTTTTTGTCATTTCGTCATTTTTTTCAAATCCTCAAAAATGATGAAAAATGGCGCGCTATAGTATGCCGTACGATATGGGCTATAGCCCATGGTCCAAAATGATGAGAAACGAGGCTAACTTTTTTTTTCAAAATTTCAAAAAACATGGGCTATAACCCATCGTTTTTGTCATTTCGTCATTTTTTTCAAATCCTCAAAAATGATGAAAAACGGCGCGCTATAGTATGCCGTACGATATGGGCTATAGCCCATGGTCCAAAATGATGAGAAACGAGGCTAACTTTTTTTTTTCAAAATTTCAAAAACATGGGCTATAACCCATCGTTTTTGTCATTTCGTCATTTTTTTTAAAACCTCAAAAAGGATGAAAAACGGCGCGCTATAGTATGCCGTACGATATGGGCTATAGCCCATGGTCCAAAATGATGAGAAACGAGGCTAACTTTTTTTTTCAAAATTTCAAAAAACATGGGCTATAACCCATCGTTTTTGTCATTTCGTCATTTTTTTTAAATCCTCAAAAATGTTGAAAAACAGCTTCTAACCATTCTTTGACACTTTTGGCTGTTGAAAAATAGCTTCTAACCATTATTTGACACTTGTTTCAAATTTAAAAAAAACATGGGCTATAACCCATAGTTTTTTTCATTTTTTCAAATCCTCAAAAATGATGAAAAACGGCGTGCTATAGTATGCCGTACAATATGGGCTATAGCCCATGGTCCAAAATGATGAGAAACGAGGATAACTCTTTTTTTTCAAAATTTCAAAAAACATGGGCTATAACCCATCGTTTTTTTCATTTTGTCATTTTTGTCAAATCAAATGATGAAAAACGGCGTGCTATAGTATGCCGTACCATATGGGCTATAGCCCATGGTCCAAAATGATGAGAAACGAGGATAACCTTTTTTTTCAAAATTTCAAAAAACATGGGCTATAACCCATCGTTTTTTTTATTTTGTCATTTTTGTCAAATCGTCAAAAATGATGAAAAACGGCGTGCTATAGTATGCCGTACCATATGGGCTATAGCCCATGGTCCAAAATGATGAGAAACGAGGATAACTTTTTTTTTCAAAATTTCAAAAAACATGGGCTATAACCCATCGTTTTTTTCATTTTATCATTTTTGTCAAATCGTCAAAAATGATGAAAAACGGCATGCTATAGTATGCCGTACCATATGGGCTATAGCCCATGGTCCAAAATGATGAGAAACGAGGATAACTTTTTTTTTCAAAATTTCAAAAAACATGGGCTATAACCCATCGTTTTTTTCATTTTGTCATTTTTGTCAAATCGTCAAAAATGATGAAAAACGGCGTGCTATAGTATGCCGTACCATATGGGCTATAGCCCATGGTCCAAAATGATGAGAAACGAGGATAACTTTTTTTTTCAAAATTTCAAAAAACATGGGCTATAACCCATCGTTTTTTTCATTTTGTCATTTTTGTCAAATCGTCAAAAATGATGAAAAACGGCGTGCTATAGTATGCCGTACCATATGGGCTATAGCCCATGGTCCAAAATGATGAGAAACGAGGATAACTTTTTTTTTCAAAATTTCAAAAAACATGGGCTATAACCCATCGTTTTTTTCATTTTATCATTTTTGTCAAATCGTCAAAAATGATGAAAAACGGCATGCTATAGTATGCCGTACCATATGGGCTATAGCCCATGGTCCAAAACTTCCGCAATTTCCGCAATTTCCAATTTCCGCAATTTCCGCAATTTTCAATTTCTGCAATTTCCAATTTCCGCAATTTCCAATTTCCGCAATTTTCAATTTCTGCAATTTCCAATTTCCGCAATTTCCAATTTCCGCAATTTCCGCAATTTCCAATTTCAGCAAAAATTTAAAAACATGGGCAATACCCCATCGTTTTTTCCGCAATTTTCCGCAACACTCCGCAATTCCTCCGCAAAACTACGCAATTTTCCTCGATTTTCACCTTTTTTAAATCCTCAAAAATGATGAAGACTATAACGATGACCTCTGAGACCATGGACCAATGAACCATGTAAATACAACAAATTGAGCAGGGCACTGCAGGGAGTTGCACCCCGTTCCGGTAAACCAGAAGTACGACACCAGTGCCTTAGTTTTTGTGTTGTCATTTACAGGTCCTTTGGTTAAAATGTAAATTTTACATTTCAACAGTAAAGTAATATATAAAGAAGAGAAACACAAAAGTACAAAAATAACATTTTCGAATTACCTGTATTTGCTTTGATTTTTTAAACTTTCTCTAACCATTATTTGACACTTTTGGTTGTTGAAAAACAGCTTCTAACCATTATTTGACACTTGTTTCAAAAAAAAAAAAAACATGGGCTATAACCCATAGTTTTTTTCATTTTTTCAAATCGTCAAAAATGATGAAAAACGGCGTGCTATAGTATGCCGTACCATATGGGCTATAGCCCATGGTCCAAAATGATGAAACGAGGATAACTCTTTTTTTTCAAAATTTCAAAAAACATGGGCTATAACCCATCGTTTTTGTCATTTCGTCATTTTTTTCAAAACCTCAAAAATGATGAAAAACGGCGCGCTATAGTATGCCGTACGATATGGGCTATAGCCCATAGTCCAAAATGATGAGAAACGAGGCTAACTTTTTTTTTCAAAATTTCAAAAAACATGGGCTATAACCCATCGTTTTTGTCATTTCGTCATTTTTTTTTAATCCTCAAAAATGATGAAAAACGGCGCGCTATAGTATGCCGTACGATATGGGCTATAGCCCATGGTCCAAAATGATGAGAAACGAGGCTAACCTTTTTTTTCAAAATTTTAAAAAACATGGGCTATAACCCATCGTTTTTGTCATTTCGTCATTTTTTTCAAATCCTCAAAAATGATGAAAAATGGCGCGCTATAGTATGCCGTACGATATGGGCTATAGCCCATGGTCCAAAATGATGAGAAACGAGGCTAACTTTTTTTTTCAAAATTTCAAAAAACATGGGCTATAACCCATCGTTTTTGTCATTTCGTCATTTTTTAAAAAATCCTCAAAAATGATGAAAAACGGCGCGCTATAGTATGCCGTACGATATGGGCTATAGCCCATGGTCCAAAATGATGAGAAACGAGGCTAACTTTTTTTTCCAAATTTTCAAAAAACATGGGCTATAACCCATCGTTTTTGTCATTTCGTCATTTTTTTCAAATCCTCAAAAATGATGAAAAATGGCGCGCTATAGTATGCCGTACGATATGGGCTATAGCCCATGGTCCAAAATGATGAGAAACGAGGCTAACTTTTTTTTCCAAAATTTCAAAAAACATGGGCTATAACCCATCGTTTTTGTCATTTCGTCATTTTTTTCAAATCCTCAAAAATGATGAAAAACGGCGCGCTATAGTATGCCGTACGATATGGGTTATAGCCCATGGTCCAAAATGATGAGAAACGAGGCTAACTTTTTTTTTTCAAAATTTCAAAAACATGGGCTATAACCCATCGTTTTTGTCATTTCGTCATTTTTTTCAAAACCTCAAAAATGATGAAAAACGGCGCGCTATAGTATGCCGTACGATATGGGCTATAGCCCATAGTCCAAAATGATGAGAAACGAGGCTAACCTTTTTTTTCAAAATTTCAAAAAACATGGGCTATAACCCATCGTTTTTGTCATTTCGTCATTTTTTTTTAATCCTCAAAAATGATGAAAAACGGCGCGCTATAGTATGCCGTACGATATGGGCTATAGCCCATGGTCCAAAATGATGAGAAACGAGGCTAACCTTTTTTTTCAAAATTTAAAAAAACATGGGCTATAACCCATCGTTTTTGTCATTTCGTCATTTTTTTCAAATCCTCAAAAATGATGAAAAATGGCGCGCTATAGTATGCCGTACGATATGGGCTATAGCCCATAGTCCAAAATGATGAGAAACGAGGCTAACTTTTTTTTCCAAAATTTCAAAAAACATGGGCTATAACCCATCGTTTTTGTCATTTCGTCATTTTTTTAAAATCCTCAAAAATGATGAAAAACGGCGCGCTATAGTATGCCGTACGATATGGGCTATAGCCCATGGTCCAAAATGATGAGAAACGAGGCTAACTTTTTTTTTCAAAATTTCAAAAAACATGGGCTATAACCCATCGTTTTTGTCATTTCGTCATTTTTAAAAAAATCCTCAAAAATGATGAAAAACGGCGCGCTATAGTATGCCGTACGATATGGGCTATAGCCCATGGTCCAAAATGATGAGAAACGAGGCTAACTTTTTTTTCCAAATTTTCAAAAAACATGGGCTATAACCCATCGTTTTTGTCATTTCGTCATTTTTTTCAAATCCTCAAAAATGATGAAAAATGGCGCGCTATAGTATGCCGTACGATATGGGCTATAGCCCATGGTCCAAAATGATGAGAAACGAGGCTAACTTTTTTTTCCAAAATTTCAAAAAACATGGGCTATAACCCATCGTTTTTGTCATTTCGTCATTTTTTTCAAATCCTCAAAAATGATGAAAAACGGCGCGCTATAGTATGCCGTACGATATGGGTTATAGCCCATGGTCCAAAATGATGAGAAACGAGGCTAACTTTTTTTTTTCAAAATTTCAAAAACATGGGCTATAACCCATCGTTTTTGTCATTTCGTCATTTTTTTCAAAACCTCAAAAATGATGAAAAACGGCGCGCTATAGTATGCCGTACGATATGGGCTATAGCCCATAGTCCAAAATGATGAGAAACGAGGCTAACCTTTTTTTTCAAAATTTCAAAAAACATGGGCTATAACCCATCGTTTTTGTCATTTCGTCATTTTTTTTTAATCCTCAAAAATGATGAAAAACGGCGCGCTATAGTATGCCGTACGATATGGGCTATAGCCCATGGTCCAAAATGATGAGAAACGAGGCTAACCTTTTTTTTCAAAATTTAAAAAAACATGGGCTATAACCCATCGTTTTTGTCATTTCGTCATTTTTTTCAAATCCTCAAAAATGATGAAAAATGGCGCGCTATAGTATGCCGTACGATATGGGCTATAGCCCATAGTCCAAAATGATGAGAAACGAGGCTAACTTTTTTTTTCAAAATTTCAAAAAACATGGGCTATAACCCATCGTTTTTGTCATTTCGTCATTTTTTTAAAATCCTCAAAAATGATGAAAAACGGCGCACTATAGTATGCCGTACGATATGGGCTATAGCCCATGGTCCAAAATGATGAGAAACGAGGCTAACTTTTTTTTCCAAAATTTCAAAAAACATGGGCTATAACCCATCGTTTTTGTCATTTCGTCATTTTTTTCAAATCCTCAAAAATGATGAAAAACGGCGCGCTATAGTATGCCGTACGATATGGGTTATAGCCCATGGTCCAAAATGATGAGAAACGAGGCTAACTTTTTTTTTTCAAAATTTCAAAAACATGGGCTATAACCCATCGTTTTTGTCATTTCGTAATTTTTTTCAAAACCTCAAAAATGATGAAAAACGGCGCGCTATAGTATGCCGTACGATATGGGCTATAGCCCATAGTCCAAAATGATGAGAAACGAGGCTAACCTTTTTTTTCAAAATTTCAAAAAACATGGGCTATAACCCATCGTTTTTGTCATTTCGTCATTTTTTTTTAATCCTCAAAAATGATGAAAAACGGCGCGCTATAGTATGCCGTACGATATGGGCTATAGCCCATGGTCCAAAATGATGAGAAACGAGGCTAACCTTTTTTTTCAAAATTTAAAAAAACATGGGCTATAACCCATCGTTTTTGTCATTTCGTCATTTTTTTCAAATCCTCAAAAATGATGAAAAATGGCGCGCTATAGTATGCCGTACGATATGGGCTATAGCCCATAGTCCAAAATGATGAGAAACGAGGCTAACTTTTTTTTTCAAAATTTCAAAAAACATGGGCTATAACCCATCGTTTTTGTCATTTCGTCATTTTTTTTAAATCCTCAAAAATGATGAAAAACGGCGCACTATAGTATGCCGTACGATATGGGCTATAGCCCATGGTCCAAAATGATGAGAAACGAGGCTAACTTTTTTTTTCAAATTTCAAAAAACATGGGCTATAACCCATCGTTTTTGTCATTTCGTCATTTTTTTCAAATCCTCAAAACTGATGAAAAACGGCGCGCTATAGTATGCCGTACGAGATGGGCTATAGCCCATGGTCCAAAATGATGAGAAATGAGGCTAACTTTTTTTTTCAAAATTTCAAAAAACATGGGCTATAACCCATCGTTTTTGTCATTTCGCCATTTTTTTTAAATCCTCAAAAATGATGAAAAACGGCGCGCTATAGTATGCCGTACGATATGGGCTATAGCCCATGGTCCAAAATGATGAGAAACGAGGCTAACTTTTTTTTTCAAAATTTCAAAAAACATGGGCTATAACCCATCGTTTTTGTCATTTTTTTCAAATCCTCAAAAATGATGAAAAACGGCGCGCTATAGTATGCCGTACGATATGGGCAGTGTTGGGGAAGTTACTTTGAAAGCGTAGCTTGTAAAGCTACAAGTAGCTCACCATGGCAGTAGCTTGATCAAGCTACATAGCTACCCCTGGAGAAATGTAGCTTGTAAAGCTACAGCTACATGGAAAAAGTAGCTCAGCTACTTTTTATTTTTCAGTGTTAAATTGAGAATGTACATGCGGTGCATATGAAACAAAATATAATAACCTACAAAAAAGTCACATGCCACGATGCCAGCTGAAATATGCCTCTCAACGGTTTTGTTTAAAAAAATAAAAAATAATAAAAAAGACTTAGAGACTTACACAAATAAAAGAGGATCTGTTGAGGATACTGTGTGTTATACATGGCATTTGATCGTCAATGTTAACACATCTTAACTGTAAAAAAAAGAGACCCTTGTATAATGAGATAACTACACCTACATTATAACTAAACAACTGTTACATGATGACATTTGATCGTCAACATTTGAAGACCCCTGTTCTAGACAGATTTTCCCCCATTAAAGAAAGGATAAAACAATTAGAGGCAGCTGTTGGCTTGTCAGGAGCTGACATGCCCTCAAAGCAATCAGAAAAAGGAACAGTCCTTGATTTTTCAAAGGGGGTTCTAGTACAAGAATTAACACAGCAACCAATGGTCAAAATGAATATATTTATTTCATGTTATTGCCCAAAATTGTAGCTTGTAACTTGAGTAGCTAAGCTACCAAAAATGACCCAAAAAGTAGCTGAGCTACTTGACGAGGTACACCAATATGAATGTAGCTAAGCTACCACAAGCTACAGCAAAATGTAGCTAAGCTACGTAGCTCAGCTACATGTAGCTTAATACTCCCCAACACTGGATATGGGCTATAGCCCATGGTCCAAAATGATGAGAAACGAGGCTAACTTTTTTTTCCAAAATTTCAAAAAACATGGGCTATAACCCATCGTTTTTGTCATTTCGTCATTTTTTTCAAATCCTCAAAAATGATGAAAAACGGCGCGCTATAGTATGCCGTACGATATGGGCTATAGCCCATGGTCCAAAATGATGAGAAACGAGGCTAACTTTTTTTTTTTCAAAATTTCAAAAACATGGCCTATAACCCATCGTTTTTGTCATTTCGTCATTTTTTTCAAATCCTCAAAAATGATGAAAAACGGCGCGCTATAGTATGCCGTACGAGATGGGCTATAGCCCATGGTCCAAAATGATGAGAAACGAGGCTAACTTTTTTTTTCAAAATTTCAAAAAACATGGGCTATAACCCATCGTTTTTGTCATTTCGTCATTTTTTTTAAATCCTCAAAAATGATGAAAAACGGCGCGCTATAGTATGCCGTACGATATGGGCTATAGAGCGCCGCAGTCCCGCCCCCTTTCAGAAAAGCGAGTGGCCCAGGAAGTGAAAGCCCCATGCATTCTGCCATCGGCACTTTTAATATAATTTATTTAAAGACGGTTACGCCGCGGACAAAGCCAATTCGGATCGTGACGAATCATGACAATGAACACAATATTTTGGGCCGATCAAATAATTTATAAGACGAAAAATAAAACAAATAGTGTTGTCTCCTGACTTTCTTTTCTTCTTTCTAATGATTTGATCGTCCCAAAATATTGTGTTCATTGTCATGATTCGTCACGATCCGAATTGGCTTTGTCCACGGCGTAACCGTCTTTAAATAAATTATATTAAAAGTGCCGATGGCAGAATGCATGGGGCTTTCACTTCCTGGGCCACTCGCTTTTCTGAAAGGGGGCGGGGACTGCGGCGCTCTATAACCCATCGTTTTTGTCATTTTGTCATTTTTTTCAAATCCTCAAAAATGATGAAAAACGGCGCGCTATAGTATGCCGTACGATATGGGCTATAGCCCATGGTCCAAAATGATGAGAAACGAAGCTAACTTTTTTTTTCAAAATTTCAAAAACATGGGCTATAACCCATCGTTTTTGTCATTTTGTCATTTTTTTCAAATCCTCAAAAATGATGAAAAACGGCGCGCTATAGTATGCCTACGATATGGGCTATAGCCCATGGTCCAAAATGATGAGAAACGAGGCTAACTTTCTTTTCCAAAATTTCAAAAAACATGGGCTATAACCCATCGTTTTTGTCATTTCGTCATTTTTTTCAAATCCTCAAAAATGATGAAAAACGGCGCGCTATAGTATGCCGTACGATATGGGCTATAGCCCATGGTCCAAAATGATGAGATACGAGGCTAACTTTTTTTTTCAAAATTTCAAAAACATGGGCTAACCCATCGTTTTTGTCATTTCGTCATTTTTTTCAAATCCTCAAAAATGATGAAAAACGGCGCGCTATAGTATGCCGTACGAGATGGGCTATAGCCCATGGTCCAAAATGATGAGAAACAAGGCTAACTTTTTTTTTCAAAATTTCAAAAAACATGGGCTATAACCCATCGTTTTTGTCATTTCGTCATTTTTTTAAATCCTCAAAAATGATGAAAAACGGCGCGCTATAGTATGCCGTACGATATGGGCTATAGCCCATGGTCCAAAATGATGAGAAACGAGGCTAACTTTTTTTAAAACATGGGCTATAGAGCGCCGCAGTCCCGCCCCCTTTCAGAAAAGCGAGTGGCCCAGGAAGTGAAAGCCCCATGCATTCTGCCATCGGCACTTTTAATATAATTTATTTAAAGACGGTTACGCCGCGGACAAAGCCAATTCGGATCGTGACGAATCATGACAATGAACACAATATTTTGGGCCGATCAAATAATTTATAAGACGAAAAATAAAACAAATAGTGTTGTCTCCTGACTTTCTTTTCTTCTTTCTAATGATTTGATCGTCCCAAAATATTGTGTTCATTGTCATGATTCGTCACGATCCGAATTGGCTTTGTCCACGGCGTAACCGTCTTTAAATAAATTATATTAAAAGTGCCGATGGCAGAATGCATGGGGCTTTTACTTCCTGGGCCACTCGCTTTTCTGAAAGGGGGCGGGGACTGCGGCGCTCTATAACCCATCGTTTTTGTCATTTTGTCATTTTTTTCAAATCCTCAAAAATGATGAAAAACGGCGCGCTATAGTATGCCGTACGATATGGGCTATAGCCCATGGTCCAAAATGATGAGAAACGAAGCTAACTTTTTTTTTCAAAATTTCAAAAACATGGGCTATAACCCATCGTTTTTGTCATTTTGTCATTTTTTTCAAATCCTCAAAAATGATGAAAAATGGCGCGCTATAGTATGCCTTACGATATGGGCTATAGCCCATGGTCCAAAATGATGAGAAACGAGGCTAACTTTTTTTTCCAAATTTTCAAAAAACATGGGCTATAACCCATCGTTTTTGTCATTTCGTCATTTTTTTCAAATCCTCAAAAATGATGAAAAATGGCGCGCTATAGTATGCCGTACGATATGGGCTATAGCCCATGGTCCAAAATGATGAGAAACGAGGCTAACTTTTTTTTTCAAAATTTCAAAAAACATAGGCTATAACCCATCGTTTTTGTCATTTTTTTCAAATCCTCAAAAATGATGAAAAACGGCGCGCTATAGTATGCCGTACGATATGGGCTATAGCCCATGGTCCAAAATGATGAGAAACGAGGCTAACTTTTTTTTCCAAAATTTCAAAAAACATGGGCTATAACCCATCGTTTTTGTCATTTCGTCATTTTTTTCAAATCCTCAAAAATGATGAAAAACGGCGCGCTATAGTATGCCGTACGATATGGGCTATAGCCCATGGTCCAAAATGATGAGAAACGAGGCTAACTTTTTTTTTTTCAAAATTTCAAAAACATGGCCTATAACCCATCGTTTTTGTCATTTCGTCATTTTTTTCAAATCCTCAAAAATGATGAAAAACGGCGCGCTATAGTATGCCGTACGAGATGGGCTATAGCCCATGGTCCAAAATGATGAGAAACGAGGCTAACTTTTTTTTTCAAAATTTCAAAAAACATGGGCTATAACCCATCGTTTTTGTCATTTCGTCATTTTTTTTAAATCCTCAAAAATGATGAAAAACGGCGCGCTATAGTATGCCGTACGATATGGGCTATAGAGCGCCGCAGTCCCGCCCCCTTTCAGAAAAGCGAGTGGCCCAGGAAGTGAAAGCCCCATGCATTCTGCCATCGGCACTTTTAATATAATTTATTTAAAGACGGTTACGCCGCGGACAAAGCCAATTCGGATCGTGACGAATCATGACAATGAACACAATATTTTGGGCCGATCAAATAATTTATAAGACGAAAAATAAAACAAATAGTGTTGTCTCCTGACTTTCTTTTCTTCTTTCTAATGATTTGATCGTCCCAAAATATTGTGTTCATTGTCATGATTCGTCACGATCCGAATTGGCTTTGTCCACGGCGTAACCGTCTTTAAATAAATTATATTAAAAGTGCCGATGGCAGAATGCATGGGGCTTTCACTTCCTGGGCCACTCGCTTTTCTGAAAGGGGGCGGGGACTGCGGCGCTCTATAACCCATCGTTTTTGTCATTTTGTCATTTTTTTCAAATCCTCAAAAATGATGAAAAACGGCGCGCTATAGTATGCCGTACGATATGGGCTATAGCCCATGGTCCAAAATGATGAGAAACGAAGCTAACTTTTTTTTTCAAAATTTCAAAAACATGGGCTATAACCCATCGTTTTTGTCATTTTGTCATTTTTTTCAAATCCTCAAAAATGATGAAAAACGGCGCGCTATAGTATGCCTACGATATGGGCTATAGCCCATGGTCCAAAATGATGAGAAACGAGGCTAACTTTCTTTTCCAAAATTTCAAAAAACATGGGCTATAACCCATCGTTTTTGTCATTTCGTCATTTTTTTCAAATCCTCAAAAATGATGAAAAACGGCGCGCTATAGTATGCCGTACGATATGGGCTATAGCCCATGGTCCAAAATGATGAGATACGAGGCTAACTTTTTTTTTCAAAATTTCAAAAACATGGGCTAACCCATCGTTTTTGTCATTTCGTCATTTTTTTCAAATCCTCAAAAATGATGAAAAACGGCGCGCTATAGTATGCCGTACGAGATGGGCTATAGCCCATGGTCCAAAATGATGAGAAACAAGGCTAACTTTTTTTTTCAAAATTTCAAAAAACATGGGCTATAACCCATCGTTTTTGTCATTTCGTCATTTTTTTAAATCCTCAAAAATGATGAAAAACGGCGCGCTATAGTATGCCGTACGATATGGGCTATAGCCCATGGTCCAAAATGATGAGAAACGAGGCTAACTTTTTTTAAAACATGGGCTATAGAGCGCCGCAGTCCCGCCCCCTTTCAGAAAAGCGAGTGGCCCAGGAAGTGAAAGCCCCATGCATTCTGCCATCGGCACTTTTAATATAATTTATTTAAAGACGGTTACGCCAATTCGGATCGTGACGAATCATGACAATGAACACAATATTTTGGGCCGATCAAATAATTTATAAGACGAAAAATAAAACAAATAGTGTTGTCTCCTGACTTTCTTTTCTTCTTTCTAATGATTTGATCGTCCCAAAATATTGTGTTCATTGTCATGATTCGTCACGATCCGAATTGGCTTTGTCCACGGCGTAACCGTCTTTAAATAAATTATATTAAAAGTGCCGATGGCAGAATGCATGGGGCTTTTACTTCCTGGGCCACTCGCTTTTCTGAAAGGGGGCGGGGACTGCGGCGCTCTATAACCCATCGTTTTTGTCATTTTGTCATTTTTTTCAAATCCTCAAAAATGATGAAAAACGGCGCGCTATAGTATGCCGTACGATATGGGCTATAGCCCATGGTCCAAAATGATGAGAAACGAAGCTAACTTTTCTTTTCAAAATTTCAAAAACATGGGCTATAACCCATCGTTTTTGTCATTTTGTCATTTTTTTCAAATCCTCAAAAATGATGAAAAATGGCGCGCTATAGTATGCCTTACGATATGGGCTATAGCCCATGGTCCAAAATGATGAGAAACGAGGCTAACTTTTTTTTCCAAATTTTCAAAAAACATGGGCTATAACCCATCGTTTTTGTCATTTCGTCATTTTTTTCAAATCCTCAAAAATGATGAAAAATGGCGCGCTATAGTATGCCGTACGATATGGGCTATAGCCCATGGTCCAAAATGATGAGAAACGAGGCTAACTTTTTTTTTCAAAATTTCAAAAAACATAGGCTATAACCCATCGTTTTTGTCATTTCGTCATTTTTTTCAAATCCTCAAAAATGATGAAAAACGGCGCGCTATAGTATGCCGTACGATATGGGCTATAGCCCATGGTCCAAAATGATGAGAAACGAGGCTAACTTTTTTTTTTCAAAATTTCAAAAACATGGGCTATAACCCATCGTTTTTGTCATTTCGTCATTTTTTTCAAAACCTCAAAAATGATGAAAAACGGTGCGCTATAGTATGCCGTACGATATGGGCTATAGCCCATGGTCCAAAATGATGAGAAACGAGGCTAACTTTTTTTTCCAAAATTTCAAAAAACATGGGCTATAACCCATCGTTTTTGTCATTTCGTCATTTTTTTTAAATCCTCAAAAATGATGAAAAACGGCGCGCTATAGTATGCCGTACGATATGGGCTATAGCCCATGGTCCAAAATGATGAGAAACGAGGCTAACTTTTTTTTCCAAAATTTCAAAAAACATGGGCTATAACCCATCGTTTTTGTCATTTCGTAATTTTTTTCAAATCCTCAAAAATGATGAAAAATGGCGCGCTATAGTATGCCGTACGATATGGGCTATAGCCCATGGTCCAAAATGATGAGAAACGAGGCTAACTTTTTTTTTCAAAATTTCAAAAAAATGGGCTATAACCCATCGTTTTTGTCATTTCGTCATTTTTTTCAAATCCTCAAAAATGATCTAAAACGGCGCGCTATAGTATGCCGTACGATATGGGCTATAGCCCATGGTCCAAAATGATGAGAAACGAGGCTAACTTTTTTTTTCAACATTTCAAAAAACATGGGCTATAACCCATCGTTTTTGTCATTTTGTCATTTTTTTAAAATCCTCAAAAATGATGAAAAACGGCGCGCTATAGTATGCCGTACGATATGGGCTATAGCCCATGGTCCAAAATGATGAGAAACGAGGCTAACTTTTTTTTTCAAAATTTAAAAAAACATGGGCTATAACCCATCGTTTTTGTCATTTCGTCATTTTTTTCAAATCATTAAAAATGATGAAAAACGGCGCGCTATAGTATGCCGTACGATATGGGCTATAGCCCATGGTCCAAAATGATGAGAAACGAGGCTAACTTTTTTTTTCAAAATTTCAAAAACATGGGCTATAACCCATCGTTTTTTTCATTTCGTCATTTTTTTCAAATCCTCAAAAATGATGAAAAACGGCGCGCTATAGTATGCCGTACGAGATGGGCTATAGCCCATGGTCCAAAATGATGAGAAACGAGGCTAACTTTTTTTTTCAAAATTTCAAAAAACATGGGCTATAACCCATCGTTTTTGTCATTTCGTCATTTTTTTCAAATCCTCAAAAATGATGAAAAACGGCGCGCTATAGTATGCCGTACGAGATGGGCTATAGCCCATGGTCCAAAATGATGAGAAATGAGGCTAACTTTCTTTTTCAAAATTTCAAAAAACATGGGCTATAACCCATCGTTTTTGTCATTTCGTCATTTTTTTTAAATCCTCAAAAATGATGAAAAACGGCGCGCTATAGTATGCCGTACGATATGGGCTATAGCCCATGGTCCAAAATGATGAGAAACGAGGCTAACTTTTTTTTTCAAAATTTCAAAAAACATGGGCTATAACCCATCGTTTTTGTCATTTTGTCATTTTTTTCAAATCCTCAAAAATGATGAAAAACGGCGCGCTATAGTATGCCGTACGATATGGGCTATAGCCCATGGTCCAAAATGATGAGAAACGAAGCTAACTTTTTTTTTCAAAATTTCAAAAACATGGGCTATTGTTTTTGTCATTTTGTCATTTTTTTCAAAGCCTCAAAAATGATGAAAAACGGCGCGCTATAGTATGCCGTACGATATGGGCTATAGCCCATGGTCCAAAATGATGAGAAACGAGGCTAACTTTTTTTTCAAAATTTCAAAAAACATGGGCTATAACCCATCGTTTTTGTCATTTCGTCATTTTTTTTAAATCCTCAAAAATGATGAAAAAGGGCGCGCTATAGTATGCCGTACGATATGGGCTATAGCCCATGGTCCAAAATGATGAGAAACGAGGCTAACGTTTTTTTCCAAAATTTCAAAAAACATGGGCTATAACCCATCGTTTTTGTCATTTCGTAATTTTTTTCAAATCCTCAAAAATGATGAAAAATGGCGCGCTATAGTATGCCGTACGATATGGGCTATAGCCCATGGTCCAAAATGATGAGAAACGAGGCTAACTTTTTTTTTCAAAATTTCAAAAAACATGGGCTATAACCCATCGTTTTTGTCATTTCGTCATTTTTTTCAAATCCTCAAAAATGATCTAAAACGGCGCGCTATAGTATGCCGTACGATATGGGCTATAGCCCATGGTCCAAAATGATGAGAAACGAGGCTAACTTTTTTTTTCAACATTTCAAAAAACATGGGCTATAACCCATCGTTTTTGTCATTTTGTCATTTTTTTAAAATCCTCAAAAATGATGAAAAACGGCGCGCTATAGTATGCCGTACGATATGGGCTATAGCCCATGGTCCAAAATGATGAGAAACGAGGCTAACTTTTTTTTTCAAAATTTAAAAAAACATGGGCTATAACCCATCGTTTTTGTCATTTCGTCATTTTTTTCAAATCCTCAAAAATGATGAAAAACGGCGCGCTATAGTATGCCGTACGATATGGGCTATAGCCCATGGTCCAAAATGATGAGAAACGAGGCTAACTTTTTTTTTCAAAATTTCAAAAACATGGGCTATAACCCATCGTTTTTTTCATTTCGTCATTTTTTTCAAATCCTCAAAAATGATGAAAAACGGCGCGCTATAGTATGCCGTACGAGATGGGCTATAGCCCATGGTCCAAAATGATGAGAAATGAGGCTAACTTTTTTTTTCAAAATTTCAAAAAACATGGGCTATAACCCATCGTTTTTGTCATTTCGTCATTTTTTTCAAATCCTCAAAAATGATGTAAAATGGCGCGCTATAGTATGCCGTACGATATGGGCTATAGCCCATGGTCCAAAATGATGAGAAACGAGGCTAACTTTTTTTTTCAAAATTTCAAAAAACATGGGCTATAACCCATCGTTTTTGTCATTTCGTCATTTTTTTCAAATCCTCAAAAATGATGAAAAACGGCGCGCTATAGTATGCCGTACGATATGGGCTATAGCCCATGGTCCAAAATGATGAGAAACGAGGCTAACTTCTTTTTTCAAAATTTCAAAAACATGGGCTATTGTTTTTGTCATTTTGTCATTTTTTTCAAAGCCTCAAAAATGATGAAAAACGGCGCGCTATAGTATGCCGTACGATATGGGCTATAGCCCATGGTCCAAAATGATGAGAAACGAGGCTAACTTTTTTTTCCAAAATTTCAAAAAACATGGGCTATAACCCATCGTTTTTGTCATTTCGTCATTTTTTTCAAATCATTAAAAATGATGAAAAACGGCGCGCTATAGTATGCCGTACGATATGGGCTATAGCCCATGGTCCAAAATGATGAGAAACGAGGCTAACTTTTTTTTTCAAAATTTCAAAAACATGGGCTATAACCCATCGTTTTTTTCATTTCGTCATTTTTTTCAAATCCTCAAAAATGATGAAAAACGGCGCGCTATAGTATGCCGTACGAGATGGGCTATAGCCCATGGTCCAAAATGATGAGAAACGAGGCTAACTTTTTTTTTCAAAATTTCAAAAAACATGGGCTATAACCCATCGTTTTTGTCATTTCGTCATTTTTTTCAAATCCTCAAAAATGATGAAAAACGGCGCGCTATAGTATGCCGTACGAGATGGGCTATAGCCCATGGTCCAAAATGATGAGAAATGAGGCTAACTTTCTTTTTCAAAATTTCAAAAAACATGGGCTATAACCCATCGTTTTTGTCATTTCGTCTTTTTTTTTAAATCCTCAAAAATGATGAAAAACGGCGCGCTATAGTATGCCGTACGATATGGGCTATAGCCCATGGTCCAAAATGATGAGAAACGAGGCTAACTTTTTTTTTCAAAATTTCAAAAAACATGGGCTATAACCCATCGTTTTTGTCATTTTGTCATTTTTTTCAAATCCTCAAAAATGATGAAAAACGGCGCGCTATAGTATGCCGTACGATATGGGCTATAGCCCATGGTCCAAAATGATGAGAAACGAAGCTAACTTTTTTTTTCAAAATTTCAAAAACATGGGCTATTGTTTTTGTCATTTTGTCATTTTTTTCAAAGCCTCAAAAATGATGAAAAACGGCGCGCTATAGTATGCCGTACGATATGGGCTATAGCCCATGGTCCAAAATGATGAGAAACGAGGCTAACTTTTTTTTCAAAATTTCAAAAAACATGGGCTATAACCCATCGTTTTTGTCATTTCGTCATTTTTTTTAAATCCTCAAAAATGATGAAAAACGGCGCGCTATAGTATGCCGTACGATATGGGCTATAGCCCATGGTCCAAAATGATGAGAAACGAGGCTAACGTTTTTTTCCAAAATTTCAAAAAACATGGGCTATAACCCATCGTTTTTGTCATTTCGTAATTTTTTTCAAATCCTCAAAAATGATGAAAAATGGCGCGCTATAGTATGCCGTACGATATGGGCTATAGCCCATGGTCCAAAATGATGAGAAACGAGGCTAACTTTTTTTTTCAAAATTTCAAAAAACATGGGCTATAACCCATCGTTTTTGTCATTTCGTCATTTTTTTCAAATCCTCAAAAATGATCTAAAACGGCGCGCTATAGTATGCCGTACGATATGGGCTATAGCCCATGGTCCAAAATGATGAGAAACGAGGCTAACTTTTTTTTTCAACATTTCAAAAAACATGGGCTATAACCCATCGTTTTTGTCATTTTGTCATTTTTTTAAAATCCTCAAAAATGATGAAAAACGGCGCGCTATAGTATGCCGTACGATATGGGCTATAGCCCATGGTCCAAAATGATGAGAAACGAGGCTAACTTTTTTTTTCAAAATTTAAAAAAACATGGGCTATAACCCATCGTTTTTGTCATTTCGTCATTTTTTTCAAATCCTCAAAAATGATGAAAAACGGCGCGCTATAGTATGCCGTACGATATGGGCTATAGCCCATGGTCCAAAATGATGAGAAACGAGGCTAACTTTTTTTTTCAAAATTTCAAAAACATGGGCTATAACCCATCGTTTTTTTCATTTCGTCATTTTTTTCAAATCCTCAAAAATGATGAAAAACGGCGCGCTATAGTATGCCGTACGAGATGGGCTATAGCCCATGGTCCAAAATGATGAGAAATGAGGCTAACTTTTTTTTTCAAAATTTCAAAAAACATGGGCTATAACCCATCGTTTTTGTCATTTCGTCATTTTTTTCAAATCCTCAAAAATGATGTAAAATGGCGCGCTATAGTATGCCGTACGATATGGGCTATAGCCCATGGTCCAAAATGATGAGAAACGAGGCTAACTTTTTTTTTCAAAATTTCAAAAAACATGGGCTATAACCCATCGTTTTTGTCATTTCGTCATTTTTTTCAAATCCTCAAAAATGATGAAAAACGGCGCGCTATAGTATGCCGTACGATATGGGCTATAGCCCATGGTCCAAAATGATGAGAAACGAGGCTAACTTCTTTTTTCAAAATTTCAAAAACATGGGCTATTGTTTTTGTCATTTTGTCATTTTTTTCAAAGCCTCAAAAATGATGAAAAACGGCGCGCTATAGTATGCCGTACGATATGGGCTATAGCCCATGGTCCAAAATGATGAGAAACGAGGCTAACTTTTTTTTCCAAAATTTCAAAAAACATGGGCTATAACCCATCGTTTTTGTCATTTCGTCATTTTTTTCAAATCCTCAAAAATGATGAAAAACGGCGCGCTATAGTATGCCGTACGATATGGGCTATAGCCCATGGTCCAAAATGATGAGAAACGAGGCTAACTTTTTTTTTTCAAAATTTCAAAAACATGGGCTATAACCCATCGTTTTTGTCATTTCGTCATTTTTTTCAAAACCTCAAAAATGATGAAAAACGGCGCGCTATAGTATGCCGTACGATATGGGCTATAGCCCATGGTCCAAAATGATGAGAAACGAGGCTAACTTTTTTTTTCAAAATTTCAAAAAACATGGGCTATAACCCATCATTTTTGTCATTTCGTCATTTTTTTTAAATCCTCAAAAATGATGAAAAACGGCGCGCTATAGTATGCCGTACGATATGGGCTATAGCCCATGGTCCAAAATCATGAGAAACGAGGCTAACCTTTTTTTTCAAAATTTCAAAAAACATCCGTCGTTTTTGTCATTTCGTCATTTTTTTCAAATCCTCAAAAATGATGAAAAATGGCGCGATATAGTATGCCGTACGATATGGGCTATAGCCCATGGTCCAAAATGATGAGAAACGGGGCTAACTTTTTTTTTCAAAATTTCAAAAAACATAGGCTATAACCCATCGTTTTTGACATTTCGTCATTTTTTTCAAATCCTCAAAAATGATGAAAAACGGCGCGCTATAGTATGCCGTACGATATGGGCTATAGCCCATGGTCCAAAATGATGAGAAACGAGGCTAACTTTTTTTTTTCAAAATTTCAAAAACATGGGCTATAACCCATCGTTTTTGTCATTTCGTCATTTTTTTCAAAAACTCAAAAATGATGAAAAACGGTGCGCTATAGTATGCCGTACGATATGGGCTATAGCCCATGGTCCAAAATGATGAGAAACGAGGCTAACTTTTTTTTTCAAAATTTCAAAAAACATGGGCTATAACCCATCGTTTTTGTCATTTCGTCATTTTTTTTAAATCCTCAAAAATGATGAAAAACGGCGCGCTATAGTATGCCGTACGATATGGGCTATAGCCCATGGTCCAAAATGATGAGAAACGAGGCTAACCTTTTTTTTCAAAATTTCAAAAAACATGGGCTATAACCCATCGTTTTTGTCATTTCGTCATTTTTTTCAAATCCTCAAAAATGATGTAAAATGGCGCGCTATAGTATGCCGTACGATATGGGCTATAGCCCATGGTCCAAAATGATGAGAAACGAGGCTAACTTTTTTTAAAACATGGGCTATAGAGCGCCGCAGTCCCGCCCCCTTTCAGAAAAGCGAGTGGCCCAGGAAGTGAAAGCCCCATGCATTCTGCCATCGGCACTTTTAATATAATTTATTTAAAGACGGTTACGCCGCGGACAAAGCCAATTCGGATCGTGACGAATCATGACAATGAACACAATATTTTGGGCCGATCAAATAATTTATAAGACGAAAAATAAAACAAATAGTGTTGTCTCCTGACTTTCTTTTCTTCTTTCTAATGATTTGATCGTCCCAAAATATTGTGTTCATTGTCATGATTCGTCACGATCCGAATTGGCTTTGTCCACGGCGTAACCGTCTTTAAATAAATTATATTAAAAGTGCCGATGGCAGAATGCATGGGGCTTTCACTTCCTGGGCCACTCGCTTTTCTGAAAGGGGGCGGGGACTGCGGCGCTCTATAACCCATCGTTTTTGTCATTTTGTCATTTTTTTCAAATCCTCAAAAATGATGAAAAACGGCGCGCTATAGTATGCCGTACGATATGGGCTATAGCCCATGGTCCAAAATGATGAGAAACGAAGCTAACTTTTTTTTTCAAAATTTCAAAAACATGGGCTATAACCCATCGTTTTTGTCATTTTGTCATTTTTTTCAAATCCTCAAAAATGATGAAAAACGGCGCGCTATAGTATGCCTTACGATATGGGCTATAGCCCATGGTCCAAAATGATGAGAAACGAGGCTAACTTTTTTTTCCAAATTTTCAAAAAACATGGGCTATAACCCATCGTTTTTGTCATTTCGTCATTTTTTTCAAATCCTCAAAAATGATGAAAAATGGCGCGCTATAGTATGCCGTACGATATGGGCTATAGCCCATGGTCCAAAATGATGAGAAACGAGGCTAACTTTTTTTTTCAAAATTTCAAAAAACATAGGCTATAACCCATCGTTTTTGTCATTTCGTCATTTTTTTCAAATCCTCAAAAATGATGAAAAACGGCGCGCTATAGTATGCCGTACGATATGGGCTATAGCCCATGGTCCAAAATGATGAGAAACGAGGCTAACTTTTTTTTTTCAAAATTTCAAAAACATGGGCTATAACCCATCGTTTTTGTCATTTCGTCATTTTTTTCAAAACCTCAAAAATGATGAAAAACGGTGCGCTATAGTATGCCGTACGATATGGGCTATAGCCCATGGTCCAAAATGATGAGAAACGAGGCTAACTTTTTTTTTCAAAATTTCAAAAAACATGGGCTATAACCCATCGTTTTTGTCATTTCGTCATTTTTTTTAAATCCTCAAAAATGATGAAAAACGGCGCGCTATAGTATGCCGTACGATATGGGCTATAGCCCATGGTCCAAAATGATGAGAAACGAGGCTAACTTTTTTTTCCAAAATTTCAAAAAACATGGGCTATAACCCATCGTTTTTGTCATTTTGTAATTTTTTTCAAATCCTCAAAAATGATGAAAAATGGCGCGCTATAGTATGCCGTACGATATGGGCTATAGCCCATGGTCCAAAATGATGAGAAACGAGGCTAACTTTTTTTTTCAAAATTTCAAAAAACATGGGCTATAACCCATCGTTTTTGTCATTTCGTCATTTTTTTCAAATCCTCAAAAATGATCTAAAACGGCGCGCTATAGTATGCCGTACGATATGGGCTATAGCCCATGGTCCAAAATGATGAGAAACGAGGCTAACTTTTTTTTTCAAAATTTCAAAAACATGGGCTATAACCCATCGTTTTTTTCATTTCGTCATTTTTTTCAAATCCTCAAAAATGATGAAAAACGGCGCGCTATAGTATGCCGTACGAGATGGGCTATAGCCCATGGTCCAAAATGATGAGAAATGAGGCTAACTTTTTTTTTCAAAATTTCAAAAAACATGGGCTATAACCCATCGTTTTTGTCATTTCGTCATTTTTTTCAAATCCTCAAAAATGATGTAAAATGGCGCGCTATAGTATGCCGTACGATATGGGCTATAGCCCATG
Source organism: Protomyctophum bolini (assembly GCF_963924005.1). Lineage (NCBI taxonomy): Eukaryota > Metazoa > Chordata > Actinopteri > Myctophiformes > Myctophidae > Protomyctophum > Protomyctophum bolini. The sequence continues at coordinate 26,204,148 of NC_137868.1, read as the reverse complement.
GTCCAAAATGATGAGAAACGAGGCTAACTTTTTTTTTCAAAATTTCAAAAAACATGGGCTATAACCCATCGTTTTTGTCATTTCGTCATTTTTTTCAAATCCTCAAAAATGTAGAAAAACGGCGCGCTATAGTATGCCGTACGAGATGGGCTATAGCCCATGGTCCAAAATGATGAGAAATGAGGCTAACTTTCTTTTTCAAAATTTCAAAAAACATGGGCTATAACCCATCGTTTTTGTCATTTCGTCATTTTTTTTAAATCCTCAAAAATGATGAAAAACGGCGCGCTATAGTATGCCGTACGATATGGGCTATAGCCCATGGTCCAAAATGATGAGAAACGAGGCTAACTTTTTTTTTCAAAATTTCAAAAAACATGGGCTATAACCCATCGTTTTTGTCATTTTGTCATTTTTTTCAAATCCTCAAAAATGATGAAAAACGGCGCGCTATAGTATGCCGTACGATATGGGCTATAGCCCATGGTCCAAAATGATGAGAAACGAAGCTAACTTTTTTTTTCAACATTTCAAAAAACATGGGCTATAACCCATCGTTTTTGTCATTTTGTCATTTTTTTAAAATCCTCAAAAATGATGAAAAACGGCGCGCTATAGTATGCCGTACGATATGGGCTATAGCCCATGGTCCAAAATGATGAGAAACGAGGCTAACTTTTTTTTCCAAAATTTCAAAAAACATGGGCTATAACCCATCGTTTTTGTCATTTCGTAATTTTTTTCAAATCCTCAAAAATGATGAAAAATGGCGCGCTATAGTATGCCGTACGATATGGGCTATAGCCCATGGTCCAAAATGATGAGAAACGAGGCTAACTTTTTTTTTCAAAATTTCAAAAAACATGGGCTATAACCCATCGTTTTTGTCATTTCGTCATTTTTTTCAAATCCTCAAAAATGATCTAAAACGGCGCGCTATAGTATGCCGTACGATATGGGCTATAGCCCATGGTCCAAAATGATGAGAAACGAGGCTAACTTTTTTTTTCAACATTTCAAAAAACATGGGCTATAACCCATCGTTTTTGTCATTTTGTCATTTTTTTAAAATCCTCAAAAATGATGAAAAACGGCGCGCTATAGTATGCCGTACGATATGGGCTATAGCCCATGGTCCAAAATGATGAGAAACGAGGCTAACTTTTTTTTTCAAAATTTCAAAAAACATGGGCTATAACCCATCGTTTTTGTCATTTCGTCATTTTTTTCAAATCCTCAAAAATGATGAAAAACGGCGCGCTATAGTATGCCGTACGATATGGGCTATAGCCCATGGTCCAAAATGATGAGAAACGAGGCTAACTTTTTTTTTCAAAATTTCAAAAACATGGGCTATAACCCATCGTTTTTTTCATTTCGTCATTTTTTTCAAATCCTCAAAAATGATGAAAAACGGCGCGCTATAGTATGCCGTACGAGATGGGCTATAGCCCATGGTCCAAAATGATGAGAAATGAGGCTAACTTTTTTTTTCAAAATTTCAAAAAACATGGGCTATAACCCATCGTTTTTGTCATTTCGTCATTTTTTTCAAATCCTCAAAAATGATGTAAAATGGCGCGCTATAGTATGCCGTACCATATGGGCTATAGCCCATGGTCCAAAATGATGAGAAACGAGGCTAACTTTTTTTTTCAAAATTTCAAAAAACATGGGCTATAACCCATCGTTTTTGTCATTTCGTCATTTTTTTCAAATCCTCAAAAATGTAGAAAAACGGCGCGCTATAGTATGCCGTACGAGATGGGCTATAGCCCATGGTCCAAAATGATGAGAAATGAGGCTAACTTTCTTTTTCAAAATTTCAAAAAACATGGGCTATAACCCATCGTTTTTGTCATTTCGTCATTTTTTTTAAATCCTCAAAAATGATGAAAAACGGCGCGCTATAGTATGCCGTACGATATGGGCTATAGCCCATGGTCCAAAATGATGAGAAACGAGGCTAACTTTTTTTTTCAAAATTTCAAAAAACATGGGCTATAACCCATCGTTTTTGTCATTTTGTCATTTTTTTCAAATCCTCAAAAATGATGAAAAACGGCGCGCTATAGTATGCCGTACGATATGGGCTATAGCCCATGGTCCAAAATGATGAGAAACGAAGCTAACTTTTTTTTTCAAAATTTCAAAAACATGGGCTATTGTTTTTGTCATTTTGTCATTTTTTTCAAAGCCTCAAAAATGATGAAAAACGGCGCGCTATAGTATGCCGTACGATATGGGCTATAGCCCATGGTCCAAAATGATGAGAAACGAGGCTAACTTTTTTTTCCAAAATTTCAAAAAACATGGGCTATAACCCATCGTTTTTGTCATTTCGTCATTTTTTTCAAATCCTCAAAAATGATGAAAAACGGCGCGCTATAGTATGCCGTACGATATGGGCTATAGCCCATGGTCCAAAATGATGAGAAACGAGGCTAACTTTTTTTTTCAAAATTTCAAAAAACATGGGCTATAACCCATCATTTTTGTCATTTCGTCATTTTTTTCAAATCCTCAAAAATGATGAAAAACGGCGCGCTATATTATGCCGTACGATATGGGCTATAGCCCATGGTCCAAAATGATGAGAAACGAGGCTAACTTTTTTTTTTCAAAATTTCAAAAACATGGGCTATAACCCATCGTTTTTGTCATTTCGTCATTTTTTTCAAATCCTCAAAAATGATGAAAAACGGCGCGCTATAGTATGCCGTACGATATGGGCTATAGCCCATGGTCCAAAATGATGAGAAACGAGGCTAACTTTTTTTTTCAAAATTTCAAAAACATGGGCTATAACCCATCGTTTTTGTCATTTCGTCATTTTTTTCAAATCCTCAAAAATGATGAAAAACGGCGCGCTATAGTATGCCGTACGATATGAGCTATAGCCCATGGTCCAAAATGATGAGAAACGAAGCTAACTTTTTTTTTCAAAATTTCAAAAACATGGGCTATAACCCATCGTTTTTGTCATTTTGTCATTTTTTTCAAATCCTCAAAAATGATGAAAAACGGCGCGCTATAGTATGCCGTACGATATGGGCTATAGCCCATGGTCCAAAATGATGAGAAACGAGGCTAACTTTTTTTTCCAAAATTTCAAAAAACATGGGCTATAACCCATCGTTTTTGTCATTTCGTCATTTTTTTCAAATCCTCAAAAATGATGAAAAATGGCGCGCTATAGTATGCCGTACGATATGGGCTATAGCCCATGGTCCAAAATGATGAGAAACGAGGCTAACTTTTTTTTTCAAAATTTCAAAAAACATGGGCTATAACCCATCGTTTTTGTCATTTCGTCATTTTTTTCAAATCCTCAAAAATGATCTAAAACGGCGCGCTATAGTATGCCGTACGATATGGGCTATAGCCCATGGTCCAAAATGATGAGAAACGAAGCTAACTTTTTTTTTCAAAATTTCAAAAACATGGGCTATTGTTTTTGTCATTTTGTTTTTGTCATTTTCTCATTTTTTTTAAATCCTCAAAAATGATGAAAAACGGCGCGCTATAGTATGCCGTACGATATGGGCTATAGCCCATGGTCCAAAATGATGAGAAACGAGGCTAACTTTTTTTTTCAACATTTAAAAAAACATGGGCTATAACCCATCGTTTTTGTCATTTTGTCATTTTTTTAAATCCTCAAAAATGATGAAAAACGGCGCGCTATAGTATGCCGTACGATATGGGCTATAGCCCATGGTCCAAAATGATGAGAAACGAGGCTAACTTTTTTTTCCAAAATTTCAAAAAACATGGGCTATAACCCATCGTTTTTGTCATTTCGTCATTTTTTTCAAATCCTCAAAAATGATCTAAAACGGCGCGCTATAGTATGCCGTACGATATGGGCTATAGCCCATGGTCCAAAATGATGAGAAACGAGGCTAACTTTTTTTTCCAAAATTTCAAAAAACATGGGCTATAACCCATCGTTTTTGTCATTTCGTAATTTTTTTCAAATCCTCAAAAATGATGAAAAATGGCGCGCTATAGTATGCCGTACGATATGGGCTATAGCCCATGGTCCAAAATGATGAGAAACGAGGCTAACTTTTTTTTTCAAAATTTCAAAAAACATGGGCTATAACCCATCGTTTTTGTCATTTCGTCATTTTTTTCAAATCCTCAAAAATGATCTAAAACGGCGCGCTATAGTATGCCGTACGATATGGGCTATAGCCCATGGTCCAAAATGATGAGAAACGAGGCTAACTTTTTTTTTCAACATTTCAAAAAACATGGGCTATAACCCATCGTTTTTGTCATTTTCTCATTTTTTTTAAATCCTCAAAAATGATGAAAAACGGCGCGCTATAGTATGCCGTACGATATGGGCTATAGCCCATGGTCCAAAATGATGAGAAACGAGGCTAACTTTTTTTTCCAAAATTTCAAAAAACATGGGCTATAACCCATCGTTTTTGTCATTTCGTCATTTTTTTCAAATCCTCAAAAATGATCTAAAACGGCGCGCTATAGTATGCCGTACGATATGGGCTATAGCCCATGGTCCAAAATGATGAGAAACGAGGCTAACTTTTTTTTTCAACATTTCAAAAAACATGGGCTATAACCCATCGTTTTTGTCATTTTGTCATTTTTTTAAAATCCTCAAAAATGTTGAAAAACGGCGCGCTATAGTATGCCGTACGATATGGGCTATAGCCCATGGTCCAAAATGATGAGAAACGAGGCTAACTTTTTTTTTCAAAATTTCAAAAAACATGGGCTATAACCCATCGTTTTTGTCATTTCGTCATTTTTTTCAAATCCTCAAAAATGATGAAAAACGGCGCGCTATAGTATGCCGTACGATATGGGCTATAGCCCATGGTCCAAAATGATGAGAAACGAGGCTAACTTTTTTTTTCAAAATTTCAAAAACATGGGCTATAACCCATCGTTTTTTTCATTTCGTCATTTTTTTCAAATCCTCAAAAATGATGAAAAACGGCGCGCTATAGTATGCCGTACGAGATGGGCTATAGCCCATGGTCCAAAATGATGAGAAATGAGGCTAACTTTTTTTTTCAAAATTTCAAAAAACATGGGCTATAACCCATCGTTTTTGTCATTTCGTCATTTTTTTTAAATCCTCAAAAATGATGAAAAACGGCGCGCTATAGTATGCCGTACGATATGGGCTATAGCCCACGGTCCAAAATGATGAGAAACGAGGCTAACTTTTTTTTTTCAAAATTTCAAAAAACATGGGCTATAACCCATCGTTTTTGTCATTTTGTCATTTTTTTCAAATCCTCAAAAATGATGAAAAATGGCGCGCTATAGTATGCCGTACGATATGGGCTATAGCCCATGGTCCAAAATGATGAGAAACGAAGCTAACTTTTTTTTTCAAAATTTCAAAAACATGGGCTATAACCCATCGTTTTTGTCATTTTGTCATTTTTTTCAAATCCTCAAAAATGATGAAAAACGGCGCGCTATAGTATGCCGTACGAGATGGGCTATAGCCCATGGTCCAAAATGATGAGAAATGAGGCTAACTTTTTTTTTCAAAATTTCAAAAAACATGGGCTATAACCCATCGTTTTTGTCATTTCGTCATTTTTTTTAAATCCTCAAAAATGATGAAAAACGGCGCGCTATAGTATGCCGTACGATATGGGCTATAGCCCATGGTCCAAAATGATGAGAAACGAGGCTAACTTTTTTTTTCCAAAATTTCAAAAAACATGGGCTATAACCCATCGTTTTTGTCATTTCGTCATTTTTTTCAAATCCTCAAAAATGATGAAAAATGGCGCGCTATAGTATGCCGTACGATATGGGCTATAGCCCATGGTCCAAAATGATGAGAAACGAGGCTAACTTTTTTTTTCAAAATTTCAAAAAACATGGGCTATAACCCATCGTTTTTGTCATTTCGTCATTTTTTTCAAATCCTCAAAAATGATGAAAAACGGCGTGCTATAGTATGCCGTACTTGCGCAAGAAAAACTTGCAAGAAAAACTTGCACAAGAAAAACTTGCAAGAAAAACTTGCAAGAAAAACTTGCAAGAAAAACTTGCAAGAAAAACTTGCGAAAAACTTGCGAAAAACTTGCAAGAAAAACTTGCAAGAAAAACTTGCAAGAAAAACTTGCGAATAACTTGCGAAAAACTTGCGAAAAACTTGCGAAAAACTTCCATTCATTCCAAGATGTAGCATTCTGCCGTGAACCTGGTTACAGTGAGTTTTAGCAGTCATAAATACCAGAAATGTTCCATTATTAGCATTATTTACATCACAAATATAATTTGCTTTAAGAAGAATCACATAAAATGTCAGCAATCTGAATTATGTTCATTAAAATCATTACTGTATATTATACATTAGGACCCAAAAGTCTCAAATAACGTATGTCGATAGTATTACCATGTTCAATTCACTTAAGCCTGATTTAAACTTCGGCAGAACTGGATCCAAAGATCCAGATCTTCAAAAACTGCCCTTATGTGTTCCAAGTGTGATTGTATCATTCAGCAGTGCTGAATGATAAATCACACTTGGAACACCATATAAGTGTGCTGAATCAGAACACCTGGGTAAGAACCGTTTTGGATGTTAGAATGGTTGATAAATCTGCAGAGATTTAGTTTAAGATAACTAAATTTAAGGTAACAATAGTCTCTGGCTACATCCTTCAGCCTGGTGGAGACAATTAAGTACACAGCAATGAAGACACCTTACAACTCAACTGTAATTCAAATGATGCTTATTCATTAGTGCACTTTCAGTAAAAAACAAACAGCAATGGTACGTCACAAAGATTACATTACTGGTAACAGTTGCTAAACCACAGGTTTAGTCCAATTCAACCCAGAACATATTACGGTCCTCCCACCTTCAGGCGGCTAACGCAGTAGCCATGTATGATATAAATGATGTGCATTACACAGATGACTCATCTGTAAGGGTTGACTATTAAAGCTTTGAATTATGTAAGCTACTTTATATTCTCTCCTTGTGGAAAAAGTGCTTCTACTGTACTTTAGTGGGCTCTGTTTGTCTCAGGTGAGTAGAAAACACAAATTGTAGTTTATTTTATGACACCAAGTTAAAAAAAAAAAAAAAAAAAAAAAAAAAATTGTGCATAATCTCACCTGTATCACCGAAGAGCACCCATCTATAAGAGCCACTGACTGATCCCTGCAGCCCTTCTTTTTTTTCCTATTTTTAAACCAAGTAAAGTGTGTATCTGTTTTACTCATGTAATTAAGAAATGTGTGCAGGCAGCACGTTGGAAACAAATAAATAGATACTTAAATTAATTTCTCAACATACCTACAGAACACTGGGTAACAGAAGTGAAATGGAAGCAGGTTGGCCTCTCTAACCACACACGTGTTTTGAGTAGGTCTTTTGACAAAGTACTCACAGCACCTAAACAATGACTGTGCTATTAAGTAAAAAAATCATGTACTCATTAGTGAAACTAAACAATAGTCATAATTTAACAGTACCGATATGAAAAGAGAAACAACAGTAGTGAGGACTGGGAGGCTGAGTGTTACAGTACATGCTGTACGAGCCATGAACTTACACAGCAAGTTCAAAGACATCAACACATTAAAATGTGATATCTTTTGTTTAAAACAAAAAGTATTCTGTTAACCCATTAAAACCGCAAAAGTATGTGTCATTTTAGATTTTTGCGTTGGCTATTCCAAAATAGAGCTTGTACATCTGCTATTTTTGAACATTTTTCAAAAATCTTTAAAGTGTGAGAGCTACTGATTTAGAAGGCATTTGTAGAATCGCCCTCAGGTCTTAATGGGTTAAAACATCCCTATATAAAAAAGCTCTATAATCTGATCCTGTAATCATTCTAATCTATAGTGTTAGTTCCGTAACAGGGGTCTTCAATATTATATTGTTCAATTATTTTCACTTCTAATTTCATTTTTTTTCTCTCTCTCAGATTAAATTGGTATTCCAATCAGAAAACGTATTTTCTGTTTAGTAAAGAGTTGGAGACGGCTGTTACTGAACAAAATACTCTATGGCTGCGATTCACCTGGGAATATAGAGCTATTGAACACTTAACAAAAATCACTAAATATCACCTTTAAGATTCATGAGAAATCAAGCATTATGTTCAAAACACGCTTCATAAAACGTACTCGCACACAAAAACATTCTTTTCATCTTTCTACATGGCAACCTGCACTACAATGTCAACTAGAGCCTCCAACAGGAGGGAGGTAGGGCGTACAGACAGTGCATAGCCATGCAGTGCACTTCTGAAATAATAGGGATTTTAGAGATTTTAATAAAATCATTTGGGTTACCACATACCACCGTATGATGGGCGATGATAAAATGTTGTCATTTTTAATTTAGTTGTGTTGATTTAGAACACCAACAGAGATGCTGAGACTGAGAAATGATGCAGTTAGCATACATTACACTGTGCCAACCCTGTAGAGCGGGGCGGCATGGGGAAGGTCAGTGTAATCAGCCAATAGAAAGCTTGGGGATGTTCCATAGAGATGAGATGCACACCCTCTCATTCTCTATCGTGCTTTAACGTAGTAGGAGTGTCTACAAAGGACCTGAAAGTGACAAACAAGATAACATTAAGGTCAGGGTGAGATGATTATTTCAATATTTCCTTAATATGTGAAGCCATATTTATTTACTGTATACTTCAACTACTACTACTCCTTTGTCCTCTAGCATGACAGTGTTACGGTGGGATTGGTGACCTGCCGAAATATGCGACCATTTTGTGGACTTCACATAACGTCAATGTTTGAACATAAATCACTGATGTTTGTTTAGTCCAAAGCAGGTCACCAATTTCACCTTAACACAGCCACGCTGGAAGACATAGGGCGGAGGGAGGCGAGGAGGCATAAAATCATTGGGATCTGGCTAATGTGTTGAGCATACATGCAATTTAGTATTTACCTGACGGGGTGGTGAGGCCAGGAGGTCTGTACAGGAGTGGCCACGGCAGAGTTGGGGCTCATCAGCATGGCGCTGTAGATGTTGGCCGCTACCACCAGGATGCAGAGGAGGATGGGGCCTATGATGGCTCCCTCCAGACCCAGATAGTAGGCTCCACCTGCCACTGCCAGGCCTGTCAGGTAGGGGTGGCCACCCCTGAGTGAGGGAAACAAACTTAAACTTATAAAACTTAAAAGCAGGCACAAAATATACATGTTCACTTTTGTGGTAGTCTGACACATGTTCCAATTTCAGTATTAGTTTGCTCCCAATCTTTTGCCCTCTGGTGGCTGGCGGGAGGTGTTACACACACACACAGACCGTTTTGGCCATCTTCTATAGTTAGTGCTCACTTCGTTCGCAATGAATATAGCATCCGAGCTCCAAGTTCACAACAAATTGTGATGCATTGTGAGCTTGTAGATCTGCTATTTTCAGTGAGTGTAAATTAACCACATGGCAGATAAAGAACTCACAATATGTTGTAACACAACACGTGAGCTTGTAAATCTGCTATTTTCGCCAAACATTTAGTGTACAGAAGGAGGGGGGGCTACTATAGAGTCCTGGGGACTCTGCTTACACAGTAGAACAGTTAGTAGATCTACAGCATGCCTGCTGTAGACCGTTGTAAGGTCTACAGTAAGCTTACTGTAGACCGTTGTAAGGTCTACAGCTGTCCATGTTTAACATATTCATAGTTTATAAGCAGCCACTGAAGGGTTATAAGGGTTTGCGCACAGGTCATTTGAACTGTCTATAAACAATTACGGTTACAAACATTCAAATGAATAAATTGTTAAACTGCTTCTGCACAAGGCTGCAGCACCGATTTATTTCCCAATACCCACCCATGGTGGATACCACACACCTCTGACATGTCATTGTTGTGCACGCACACCCACACATACCCGGAGATGTCCGAGTAGATGGCTGTGTCTACAAAATAGGTTGGCAGAAGATGGCAGACAAGCAGCAGCAGAGCCTTGACCCCCTGTCCCTGAGCCAACCACAGATCACACATGGCAGGCACCGCTGCCCAGTACGTCCCTAGGAACGGGACGGCACCCAGGATGGCAGCCAACGCTACAGAGACACAACGAGACTGTTAGAAATGTCGCTGCTGGATCTCGCCAAAAACGGCATCATCTAAGCGAAGCCTGATGTATACTTGAACTACGTCATACGACGTAGTTCAATTAAGCATTACACACTCACCAGATGGGATGAAGACAATGTTGATGCCAAAGATGGTGTGTGTCAGCCACGTGTAGAGTCCATAAAAGCAAGCCATTTTCAGAGAGGCGTCAAACACCCCTCTTGAGATACAACACAAACACAAAATATCAAAAATTACAATCTAAAACTTATATCTTTAGGGACTTTAATGTACAACATTTTGTGTGTGTGTGTGTGTGTGTGTGTGTGTGTGTGTGTGTGTGTGTGTGTGTGTGTGTGCGCATACCGGATGGCCTCCTCTACAGACATGCCTATGATAGTGGAGGAGGGTCCAGGCTGAGACAGGGGTGTCAGGCTTATCACCCAGTTGACAGGTTTGTAGTAGTCCCCGCTGGAGCTCAGCAGATAGAACAATGTGGTCAGGAAGATAACCTAAATACATACATGCATAAAGTACATACATACATACATGCATATATGTCAAACATAAACTCCACTGTAACTGTAAGTAAGCCAATACAATTGTTATACCCATCAAAGATGTATCACTTGTATCCATGCATTGTACATTCAATCCAGAGCAGGTTTGGCACATGATTCCACATTAACATTTGTCCTCTTTTATGCATTCAGATGGCCAATCTGTTGATCAAGAGGCTGCTTTGTAACAGTTCTGTCTTCAGTGTCAAAGACAGCTGGACAGACATCTGGGATCAACGCTGATACTCTCTGTCTAGCCCACACCAATGTCACTCTTAATGACAAAAAATTATAATAATATTGTAGTTATCTTTTTGCCTATAATGCCATGCCAAAAATAGGGACACCCGGGTTCAAGTGTTTAAAGGACGCTGATGGAGTCGTTTCATGTTTGGTGTCGCCACGTGATCCATCACCATTAAAACTTGGTGTCATAAAAACATACAAACCATGTATGATAGCCACATAACGTTACCTGGTCTGACAGCATAATTATGTCAGTATATGTCTACTTAGGCATTCAAATAATGTATCGTTTCTGTGTTTTCTTATCTACCATGTTTTGGAGATGACATTGAAGGAACCAAAATGTGATACTTAAAGTCCTTTAAGTTTAAACACATCATGTCCTCAATGAAACAACCACTATAATGTTATGAGGATGTTCTTTACCACACTCAGGACAAAGTTGAGCAGGGCTGTGCCGCTGTGGAACAGGATGGTAAGAAGCGTGGTCGTCGTAGTGATGAGCAGGCCAACGTTCCGACTCATTAATACCCACAGAGACTCCAGGATCTATTAAGCAAAAGAACGCACAGATGGCATACACAAAAAACCCAGCAGCATGCATCAAACGGTACATGTTTTTAAACACACAGTCACTTACAGAAAGCAGGGTCTCAATGTTTTCCTGCGCAAAGGAGGCGATGTCCTGCCAGTCCAGGATGTCACCAAGCCAGCTGTTCTGTCTGTTGAGTGACAACTTCTGACCTCGGTGGCGCCCAGAATTAGTCACATTCTGTAATATGCACATCACACAGAGAGATTATGCATAATTATGAGTGATGATGTTTTGGGGGTTTTTATTTTATTTTAGCAGGGACTAATTTGCAACCCAGTCCCTTAGGTGAAGGGAAGCCCCTTACAGTATGTTACCTTGACAAACCAGGAATGGTACAATCTGTCCCAAAGATCGAGAACCTGCTTCTCGATAACTGCAGTGTGGTTCGCCTTGTCTCCTAGCATCTTATGTAACTGCACGCACAAAGAAATAGAATGAATATATCCAATCCATTAAGATCGATTAACTCCCAACGTTCCATGACAGAGAGACAAGAGACAATTATCAGAGTAGGCGCGATGCTCAGCACTCACCTTGAACGTTATCCATTCTCTGCCATGTTGATAGACGTTAGTAGCAGCCGAGTTCAAAGCCTTCTGGACCACACGTGCCTCTGGGAGCCAACTGGAGCGAGGAGCAGACATGGGGGGGGAGATATGGGGTGGATGGGTAAAAATAAACTTGGATGAGATCGATTTGCAATTCCAAACTAGTCCGAGCCAACGATTAAGAAATCATGCTGTGTGATCTCTGAAAACGTATCTTCCAGTCAGAGTGTCATACTTGGCCCACTCAGGATGGTTGGACACGGTCTCATTGATGAGGTTACTGGTGACTTCGATCATATGAACGCTTTCATGGTGAACCTGGGAGTCAAAGACAGAGACCTAAAGTTACTTTCATGGTGAACCTGGGAGTCAAAGACAGTGACCTAAAGTTACTTTCATGGTGAACCTGGGAGTCAAAGACAGTGACCTAAAGTTACTTTCATGGTGAACCTGGGAGTCAAAGACAGAGACCTAAAGTTACTTTCATGGTGAACCTGGGAGTCAAAGACAGAGACCTAAAGTTACTTTCATGGTGAACCTGGGAGTCAAAGACAGAGACCTAAAGTTACTTTCATGGTGAACCTGGGAGTCAAAGACAGTGACCTAAAGTTACTTTCATGGTGAACCTGGGAGTCAAAGACAGAGACCTAAAGTTACTTTCATGGTGAACCTGGGAGTCAAAGACAGTGACCTAAAGTTACTTTCATGGTGAACCTGGGAGTCAAAGACAGAGACCTAAAGTTACTTTCATGGTGAACCTGGGAGTCAAAGAGAGAGACCTAAAGTTACTTTCATGGTGAACCTGGGAGTCAAAGACAGTGACCTAAAGTTACTTTCATGGTGAACCTGGGAGTCAAAGACAGAGACCTAAAGTTACTTTCATGGTGAACCTGGGAGTCAAAGACAGTGACCTAAAGTTACTTTCATGGTGAACCTGGGAGTCAAAGACAGAGACCTAAAGTTACTTTCATGGTGAACCTGGGAGTCAAAGACAGATACCTAAAGTTACTTTCATGGTGAACCTGGGAGTCAAAGACAGTGACCTAAAGTCACTCTGTTGGACAGAGGAAGTTAGTGCTGAACCACAGTGTGTCAGAGACATTAAATATGGCAACTTTAAAGGGACAATCTTCACCATAGCAGTGAGCAGCAGAGCCATGAGCAGTGTCCCTGTGACCAGGAGGAAGATGATGAAGATGCTGATGAGTTTGTCCAGGGATCGCTCCAACCACACAATCATCTGTTCAGACAGACAGAGAAAACAAAGATAGGGAGAAAGAGAGGTGGAGAAAAGGAAAATGGAAGACACAGAAAGTCAGCATCATTCAAAATAGGTTTGGGTATACATTGGCTGGACGCAGTCATGGAGAAACCTATATCCTTCCATTCTGAGGGGGCCGTCTCCATTTTGGATCTAAACTGCAGCCTACAACTGCCACGTTGAGGACAATAAAAGTAGACTATTCAATGGACCGAAAGCCATAATAGTCACACACACACACACACACACACACACACACACACACACACACACACACACACACACACACACACACACACACACACAGAATAGTGTTATAGCAGTTATGTCCCCTTGCCTGTCACCTTTCCACACTCAGGTGTGCCAATTTGTCCCACCGCAACATGCTGCGATTACACAGTACAGGTTTCTCAATGCCACAAGCCTGCAAGCCAGCAGCTGACTCTTAACATATTCACTGATTAGGGTGTGTTCACACTGTTATGAAAAAAAAAACACACTGCCACCTTTAGCTGAAAATTGATTAAAATAAAAAAGGAAGGGTGGGGACATTTTGTTCCCATAACATAGCTCACATAATTTAGAAGCCATCAGCTTGGACTAGCGGCTCTGCATTCATGGGTACTAGTTTTGGCTTTTAGTTCAAGCAGAGGAGGGTGGTGGCGGTACCACAGCTGACGGCAGTACGGGCATACATATCACAACCATGTGTCTGAATGTGAAGACTTGTTGCAGAGGGTTGAGCCAGCAGTCTCAAGACAACACTTTGTCGTGGTTGGCCACCTGATTAAAAATCAGCCCATATCATACATACAGTATGTGCATTTCTCAAAAAGTCAACTGATCAGCACCTTTTAAAGGCATTTTGTGCTATGTGGTCTCCTTTTGGTAATTCTAATAGTTATGGAAAGCCTTCTCTCCCTTTTTTATTTTTTTAAGGTAGACAGTATGAACATGCCCTTAGTCTAAACTGTTTATGTACGGTATGTATGTTTATATGTACACTGTACAGTGTGTGTGTGTGTGTGTGTGTGTGTGTGTGTGTGTGTGTGTGTGTGTTAAATCCAGTTATTAGTTAATGAGGTCAATTACTTGTTAGTAGATACTTCTTGGGTAGAAGTCTGTATGCTATTGGTTTTACACAAGGCTGATTTTACATGACAGTCAGTAAGAAAGTTACTGTATACACACTTAACGTCTAAAAACAAGATTATCTCATTAATTTAATACAGAGTAGGGCTGCAACTAAGATTGTCTTTTTGGTGATTATTTAACTTTGATAAATTGAAGTAGTAATACATTTGCATAATCATTTAAAAGAATGTATACAGTGTATATCAACACATTTTTTATACTGATGTTTTTACTTTGACTAAATCGTCTTATTAACCACTTAAACCCTATTTTATACTGTTACATAATTTTTATAAATCAACTAGACTGATTCATTCGATTAACTGTTGCACCCCTACTGCAGTATTTACATAACTCCAAAATATATTCTATAGCTGCCTGTGTTAGCCGAGTATCTTTGAAAACACTTCCAAATGGGATTCTTGAACCTACGACATGAATAATAATACTTACCTGCCAACAAAAGGAGTTGATTTTGACAAGGTCACAGTCATAAGTATAGATCATTAGATTAATTATCACCAGTCTCAACACTCACATCAATGCTTTAGATCCTAGGAAGTCTTCTAGCATCAGACCAAGACAGTGTTTCCCCTTGCAGTACAGTACATCTGCCTAAAGCAGTACAGTACATCTGCCTAAATCAACCTCATCAGGCTATGTAGCCAGAAAGAGAGCTTTTAGTTACTTTGCACATATCAAGAGAACAGACAAAGCTGAACCATTCAATTATCGATTGAACTGTGCTCTCAAAACTCTTCTCTTCCAATCAATACCTCTGAGTTAGTCCGTTAGTCAGGGGAAACACTGACTGAGCGCCCCCCCCCTCTTTCTCTCTTGCCCACTCCATTACCCCCAGATACACATCTCCACATGCAAATCAAACACACTCTAAAGCCAGCTCGCCATTAGGATCACAGCAGTGAAGATATGGAAGGGGTTCAGGAGCCAATGAGCTCCCCCTGCCGTAGCTTCAGATCAAGAGCAGCAGAAAGCAGGGAAGCAGGGCAGCAGTGGAATCAGTGAAGGGATTAACGCAGAGAGACAGACTGGATGTTTAAAAGATGAACACTGAGTCAGGATGGATGGATGATGACAGTGGATGGACGAGCATCAGTCCAAGTTACTAAAAGTGCTCCCAGTTACTGTACACATACACAGACACACACAGCTATTTTTTTCTCTCATACACGCTCTTATGCACTTCCACTAGAGCCCGACCGATGCCAGATTTCTTGGTCCAATGCCGATTTCAGAGAGCCCTAGCCCACCGAATACCAATGTTTTGAAAGATATCTTTAAAATAACATTTGAACATTTTCACCTATTATGCCCAAAATACGGATGCTAGGTTGAAAGTTGTTAAAAATCAGGACTCATCGGATGCATAATTGCCGATACCGATGTTATCTAAAAAGCCAAATAATGGTCGATATACTGTATCGGCCAGACCAATATCGGTCTGGCTCTAACTTCTGCACGCGTTGCTTTCTTCTTATTCTTTCACTCACACGTAGGTCTCTCTCAGCAACCCATTCCACCCCAGATCATTACCTGCTTGTTAAGCCAATGCCAGAGCTTGGGGGAAGGAGACAAAGAGACATTGGGCATTGTTATTGGAAAGATTCTGTGCAACAATCACCACATGTACCCGAGCAACTACAAGAACATGGCCGATGCTTGGGTACAGTGCAGGCAATAAGGGAATCAGGAGGAGGTGGGAAGGGCAGTGGCTGTTTCTAGAATGGGGAATGGGAGTATGGATCCGATATACAGTTGTAATAACTGTGTGTTGTGATAACAGTTCAGAAGAGGTGACTAGGGCAGGTCACACCAAGAAGACAACAAATACAAAATAATTTAACCCATTAAGACCGGAGGGTGACTCTAAATCAGTAATTCTCACACTTTCAAGATCTTTCAAAAAATGTTCAAAAATAGCCGATGTACAAGCTGTTTTTGAATAGCCGACGCAAAATTATAAAATGACACAGATGCTTTCTCGGTTTTAATGGGTTAAACTTCTAAAGTATTAACCCATAAGGAACTTCTTCAGCTAAATGACCTGTGATGCAGTGTGATTTATGTGCAATTAAGTGCGTAATATATTCTCTCTTCGATACACCCCTAACTGGGATCTCACCGGCAGTGTTCGCTGTAGAGCAGACAGGCTTTGACGGTCATCAGGGACAGTGAAGGACGTTGTTTATGATGCATGTTCTGTATGTGTCAATGGAGGAGACAGAGTGTGTATTATGTGTGTTGATGAGGAAGTTTCAAACCAGGAAGAGGAAGCCAGAGGCGTTACCTTGGTATCAATTCGGAGCATAAACAGAGCAAGGCCTTTGATTGGTCCGGGCATAAGCGCTTCCTGTCGCTCACGTCCAAACTCCTCCAGACCAGCCCACCACGAGTGAAGTGTCCGCTCAGCAAAGCTCTTCAGACCAAAGTGGACCACCAGCTTCTTTATCATCCACACTAAGACACATTAGACAGTCAATTAATGCTACGTACATTACTCTTTAGTGTGATCAACCATCTCGCAGCTAGGCTACAGATGTAAACTTTTATATTTGGCAGCGTGGGGTACAAGGAGGGGCATTCAAATGGCCGGGGTCTCAAAAAGGTACTGATTTTTGTACTACAAATTGGAGGACACGTGGTTTCCCTTATCCATGATTGATGTCTGCTGTGTCTGACAAGTATGTTAACTATATTATGTAACATTGTTCTGGCATCTAGGCAGTTTGTAACTGAACGTTTACTTATTGTATGACTGCACTGGCAGTGTTTATGTCCTTCAATGTGTTCTTGTACTTCTGTTTATGTGGACATACAGTACATATTTGCTGTGTGTGTGTGTGTGTGTGTGTGTGTGTGTGTGTGTGTGTGTGTGTGTTACCAGCCACAGGGATAGGCAGTAGCTGTAGGATCCACAGGTTAAGCCAGACCTGAACTAGTACAATGGCCCAGACCAGCAGGACGAAATAGATGTCACTGGCCTTGCTAGGGCTCTTCTCCTTTTGGAAGAGGCCGCCCAGCGTTGGTCGGGAGCCCCTGCGGAAGCCTGGGGCGGTGGGGAACGAACCAGGGCCCACGGTGTCCACAGGCTCTTTGCCTGGAAAGAATGTCAGTAATTTATTACTTGCGCAAGCAGAGCGCGCAAGTAATAGTTTCGCCCGGGACTCGTATGCACCGTCCCAGCCAACCCGCCACTTTTGATGCGTATGCACCATCCCAGCAAATTGTGCCTGATTTGCTGGGACCAGATTACATGGTGTGTATATGTATAACTAGCTCTCAATGATGACGTAAGAAATATGTGGATTAAAGGACCCAATGCCAGAGTGTAATTGGTTTTCGATGGTGACGTAATGACGATATGTTTTAGTGTTGGGAGGATTAAAGGTAATGCTCCTGTGTATACATGCATGTAATCTGGCACCTCTGCCGTATCAGGCACAATTTGCTGGGACGGTGCATACGCATCAAAAGTGGCGGGTTGGCTGGGACGGTGCGTAGGTGCAAAGTAACCACAGTATACCGCTAATCAACTTACAAATTACATAAACATACATAGTATATGTATAACTAGCTCTCAATGATGACATAAGAAATATGTGGATTAAAGGACCCAATGCCAGAGTGTAATTGGTTTTCGATGGTGACGTAATGACAATATGTTTTTTACACCTAATAATTATAAATTTCAAACGTTCCTTCACAGAGATACTGAGATTTGACAGCTTATAGCGGTCGAAAGTACTTGCGCACTAGTTGGCCATTCATGGCCTACTAGTGTGCAACAAGCAAGTATGCACTCGACAGAATGCAGTTCTAGTTTTACTAATGTTTGCTAAAAAATTAAGACAGGAGGGTAAATGTATCGTCTCACATTTAGGCGAGGCTTCTGATTTCAGGCGCATTTTGCTGCAGGAGATCGCCATGTAGATGGTGCTGGCAGCAAATGACAATACCTGTCCTGACAACTCTCCTAGAGAGAAAGAGCGTGAGGAGAGGAAGGATTAAACAAAGTAGTGGATATACAGAGCTCCAGGCATCAATGGCAGTTCGTGTTGGTGATGGTGTTACGAACCACGGTATGACTGTGTGTAGAATCACCATGGGTAGGCCTTCATCGTTTTTGTACTACTGCGTTAAACACTTTCAAACTAGCATTATTTTGGGCATGTCATTGCCCATTTGTCATTGAACAAATAACAATGTATAATTCTACAAGTCTTCCTCCTGGACCCAGTTCAGATATATAGGGGCTTGAATGGCAGACCAACCCAAGCTGTCATGAATAAAGTGATCCTTATTATTTTGGGATCTTCCTCTTCATGTTGCTGTACAGATGGAGAGTATAGAGTTCATATGTGCCTATATGGATATAGCAGCATGCACATGTGCACAGAAGCACGTGTGTTGTAAGTATGCCTCTGTGTCACAATCTCACCTTTCCCAGGAACAGGCGGTTTCTCTTGGTAGCCCACAATGAGGAGCGCGACCACAACCACAAATATCGGCACTCTCCACGAGCCAGTGAGGGACACTAAACACAGTGAGTACATGTGTCAGTTCAAGCACCTTTTATTTTTTTCTTCTCAGTTTTTACTTCTCCTGTGATTTGTCATACACAGCAGAGCCAAACCAGTCCCATCTAAATTCCAGTGAGGTCTCAAACACATTTCACATTTCAGGCTTTAAGGTTAAAAGGTTGGCACTACTCAGTGCATCACATGCACCTAAAAATACTGACCAGCTCATCTGGCGCTAGAATTCAGAAATAGAATGTGTGTGTGTGTGTGTGTGTGTGTGTGTGTGTGTGTGTGTGTGTGTGTGTGTGTGTGTGTGTGTGTGTGTGTGTGTGTGTGTGTGTGTGTGTGTGTGTGTGTGTGTGTGTGTGCATGCGTGCACCCAGCTCAGTGGACTTCTGGTCCTTTGGACAGTGTGCTTTATCATAAGTATAGTTTGTTTGGGGTTTGATATACCATAACTTTCCAACTTGCATTACATTTGGCTGGCTTCATTCACAATGTAAGCTTGCAGAGACAAGTTTGTCAAGACTCTCCCAAAGTTAAAACTGCATTAAAGATGAATTCCTTGACTCTGTCCTACTAGCCTGTCTCAACAGGCTTCCTAAGCCTCGTCTCCTTCTTGTCCTCCTCCTCACCCAGGAAGAACAGCAAGATACCCCAGACAGGAACCGACACGGCCCTCAGGTAGCGCTCTGTACTGGGGCCCCACTTAAAGGCTACTGCCAACACGTAGCCCATTACCACAGTACACACCTGGAGAGAGGGAAAGAGAAAGAAGCATGGTGGAGATGAGAGTGATAAATGGATAAAATGGGAGATAGGATATTGCTAGAGCGGCTGATAAAACGTCTGCTCAGCGCTCTATCATTCAAAGCCTAATGAATATTTACTACCCGGCGTACCCGCTGTCTATCACATATTAAGCACAATAGCTTCATTGAAACAATTTGGTATGGAAGCCATGTAATGTGATGCCCCTGTCAGCTATCAATTCACCACCATGAGCTGGCTCTGCTTCACACAAAGAACTTTCCATTAGGGCTGCACAATATATCATTTCAGCATCAACAACATCTCGGTGTATGCATGTTGTGCAATAGTAACATGCAAAGGATGCAATGTGGCTGACAAATTATTGAGCCAGTGTGTCTCCAGGTTGGCATTTGTTATGACTACTGTGGAAGAAAAACAGCATAGACCATATGATAGTGGTAGATAACATAATTTACTCTGCTAACTGGTCTGATTTAATCAGTTCTTGGTTGTTGAGTCAACCAGAGCAACTGCTTTATTTCTGCATCTAAAATCACCCTAATTATTGCAAGAGTGGAATAATTTAGAGCTATTGAAGTGTAAATGTATCTGGTGAAATTACGTAAGTTCTATTCTATTATTGCAATACATATTGCAAAAAAATAAAAAAGAAAGAAAGAAACATAAATAATAATAACTAGAACTGCACTCTGCCGAGTGCATACTTGCTTGTTGCACACTAGTAGGCCATAAATTGCCTACTAGTGCGCAAGCAGAGCGCACAAGTACTTTCGACCGCTACAAACCGCTGCAAACTGTCAAATCTCAGTTTCTGCCTCTATGTATATGTCATTTGTAAGTTGATTAGCGGTATACTGTGGTTACTTTGCGCCCTATGCACCGTCCCAGCCTTTCCGATGCGTATGCACCGTCCCAGCAATGACTAATGACTAGACATACGTATACATATACATATACATTATACTATATATAGAGTATGTAGTTGTAATTTGATTAGCAGTATACTGTGGTTACTTGGTTCCAAAAAGTGACAGCCGTTTTTTCAACCGTTTTCATGTGTATGCAAATCTGTGCCTGGTTTGCTGGGACCAGATACCTTAAGAGCTGGGACCAGAGTACATGGTGTGTATATGTATGACTAGCTCTCAGTGATGACGTAATGTGGTATCTGGTCCCAGCAAAACAGGCACAGATTAGCATACACATAAAAATGGTTGAAAAAAAACTGGCTGTCACTTTGAAGAGACCAAGCGAAATTATTACTTGCGCGCTCTAGTAATAATAATAATAATAATGCTTCAACTAAGCTATTTATAGAGATTATGTGGCCAGTGGATAGACCAGTAGATAGATTTAATATCTGTGTCTCAGACACAAAGAGAACCCTGGTACATTTCAGCATAACATGCTATTGATAACTAAATTGCTGGAAATAAGATCAACTGATGGATGAGGTAAAGGTAACAGGATAAGTGTCGTTTACCACAAGTCTATCTGAAATGAGGTCAACTAAATCAATCAAAAGATATCTTGTTCCACAGGGTTTGTACATGTGGCTCACTGCACACTGTGCACAGCAGAATTCGGCATGTTAATTTAACTTTAGTCTATAAAATGGACTTTTATATTTGGGCACTCTCAAGAGTTACATTGGTAGTCAATGTTAAATAAATTTGGAAGTCTACTATGAGTTTTAATACTGCTTGATGATTTCAACCCAATGTGTAGGCTGACCCCAGGACAGGGTACAGACACAGAGTGACACAACTTTGTTGTTACAACAATGTTTATTACAATGTTCCCTGGCTGACTTAATGTATTTAAAATACAATACACAACAACATATTTGCATATAGTAGCCTACCTAATATCAGCTAGGATATTGATATAAAGTTATTATTTCCATTGCAGTCCTGTAGAATTGGCATGTAATTATGTAACACATGTAAGCTACTCCCCATGGCACATGACAAAACATAATGCATTCTGATATTTGACTCCGCAGCCAATTTTCCAATGTTATAAAATTAGTCATATATTTTGCTTTAATTTTACCCCTCTACCTTTAATTGACCTGGTCCCTGAGTGTACAGAATGGAACCAAATGTACACTTCACAATCCTAAAAAGTTACATGAACATGAGGATTTGTGTACTAGGTCTACTTCACTCACCCACCCAGGGGGTCCCCTCAGTTAATGATTGATACTGCTGACACGGAAAAGTAGGGTATGTGTATGTCCGTAATTCCGAGAACTCAATGTTCATAACTCTCCAGACTCAGAGTTGTGAACATTGACAGTGTGTGCTTGCCTTCCACTCACCCACACGGAATGAAAGCAGTCCAGGGCGGTTCCGATGACCATGCAGATGTACTCCAGGACCACCTGCATGCCAATGACGCTCCAGAACAGGTAGAGAAAGTAGATTATTGGGGCTCCCGCCCCGATCACCAGCAACACCGTGAGCCTCTCCAACACCAGCTTCCCCAACGCCTCCATCACATGGTTCACACACCACACGGGGATCAGCAGCGTCCCCACGACGATCGGCGTCCCGGTGTCCTGCAGGCCACTGAGCCACGAGCGACCGAGTCGGGCCAGGGAGTACTTGAACGGATGGAGGAAAGTACCGCACAACACCGCCCAGAGCAGCGGCCGGAGGAAGGCCTCCAGGATGAAGTAAACTAGTACTGTGGCTCCGCAACAGATAGCCACGAAGATCATAGCCCCCGTGTTGTAGAAGGCCTGCTTGATGTTTTTGTCGAATTTGAGGGACGACGGCTGGGTGAATAGTTGGTTCACCATGTCTACGGCCGGTTGGACGCTCTCGGAGAAGGAGACGAAGTGCGCCCGGGCAGTTAGAGGGCTCTCCGGGGGGGAGACAGGTGCTGTCTCTGGCCCCGAGTCCTCCTCGTCTGCCATCTTCATCCAAGTCGGAGTCGTTCCGCCCTCCTCCTTTCCCAATTCCTACCACACGAGGCAGCAAAACAGCAAAACAAATGACGTAGTTCTGGTGCGGGGAAGGCTGGGTAACGTAGTCTAATTCGTTTTACTCTCTTAGCCTACATATTACATAATGTAGTAATTAATTGAGTTAATAAAGCTCATAATTCACATTGTCTTGTGGCCGTTTTCATCTAATTGTATTTGGTAACTACCTAAGCATCTGTGGCTGAAGCCACAGTTTACTGGAAACAAAATGTATTGATAACATGTGTATTGATTACAAACACAGTCATATGGTATAACACTTCTTTAATTGGGAAGCATTGCAATATGGAACAGTAGCCTATAGTACATTTAGAAACTTTAAATAAGGATGCTTAGCCTACTAAATTGATAGGCTACAACATTAAACCCATGGGAAGAACTTTATCAATATGGAAATATGTCATCCACACAATCCGAGAGTTCAGAGTGTTATTGCTTCAGTAAGACTCACCAAACACTTCACAGCTATTGTTCTAGCTCTCTCTCCCCCCTCATCTCTCTCTATCTCAAACACACACACACACACACACAAACACACACACACACGCACGCACGCACGCACGCACGCGCGCGCGCACGCACACACACACACACACACACACACAGAGAGAGAGAGAGTAATGATAAACTATAATTAACTAACATCCCCTATGCTATAGGTGTCAAACATACAGAAAAGGTGAAGGTGTGTTAAAGGCTTAAATACTCTATTACAGTAAATACCTTTCTCTTTTCGAGCATGTCCTCTGGACTATACTTTATGGTTTGCCAGGCCAGGACAGAGCTTTTACTTAACTCCCCTTATCTGTTGCCATGATGATGAAATGTCCTTTGTTATCTATTAGTCAATTCCCGCTCTGTCCCATGATGATTCTTATGAGTTAATCATTGACTCATGTAGTGCACGCGCAGGTTCCAGAGTATAGCATGTAAATGTAAATAATCTTTACCTAAAACATAATGCCACTATCTTATTGTACCGTGTATGTGAATGCACTGCAGATCTATACCAAACCTTAAAGATGGAGTACCATGCTTTTTTCCCACCCGGCTAAAACATGATCATCAGGTATTATTATTATATAATATAAGGAGGAAGAAAAAGTGTACAGTATTTGTTAAAATTATGTTTTTTATGTGGACATGCCCACCAGACCATTAAGTATGCCTGGTTTGCCTGGTGGGTGGTGATCCACCTGAACTGAAGCTACACCCACAGCTGTTGTCGCATGATAAAGGGGGAGGGGTTAGGGGAGGGGATGAAATTCTGATGTCACTATATCACAGTTTTTTTCATTGGCACGTTTGACTGTCAAGGTTTCATCAGCCTCCAGGAAGAAACCCTAAATTCAAATGGAAGACATCATTGCACATAACAACCACACCAAGGGGTCTAATGAAGTACTGTCACCTCATAAACACATGACAAACTTGAAAAATACATTGGCACTCCATCTTTAATATATATATTAAATATTATATATTAATATAATCCATATATTTATTGTTTTGTTTATGTCGTCTAGTCTCCTGTGCAAATTGTATACTCGATGGAGGCTGTGTGATTAGTTATACATGGAAAATACTCTTATTGCTGGTTTCTCTCTGATTTCTCTCCTCTCATCTTTTCTCTTCTCCTTTTTTCTCTTCTCTTTATCCTCCTGTGATGGGTTAGGGTGTTCCCATCAGCAGGTAGAAGGTGAGCGCTACAATGAGGAGCAGGCAGAATGGAGAGTTGAAGGTCTGGTAGGCTGTGGAGGGCATGAAGATGTCCTCGTACTTATAAATACTGATCATGTGGTCACTGACAGGGGGAGCGTCAATGTCATGCCTTGTGATGGAACCTGTTGGCAAAGGTAAGATGACATACTGTAAGATGAGAGCAAAAATGAAAATAAATAGCGTACATTTATATAAAGTGAACAGCATTTTGGGTCCATTTTTACACCAAGCTAAATTCTCTACTGGAGATTTTGCTGTGTGGAGGAAACACACCTTGTATAGCAGGTCCCCAGGCAAACAGGTAGTACCATGATAGGTGCAAGTCCACAAGTGTCTCCTCTCTAGGGACATATAATGGTCGTTTGAAGCGGCAGGTCACCCGGTTATTCTCAAAAACGCCCTCCTCGTCCCGGGCTGGGTTCCTCTTTATCTCTTTGGCCCACTGGCCCACATTGTAGAAGTGATGGATCCTCACACGGCCATTATCATCATGTACACAGCCCATGACATCATCACCTCCCTGAGGAAGAGAGTGGAATTACATTCACGTGATAAAAAATAAAAATGTAAACATATTTTAATGAGAAAAATACATCACATTTAAGACATCAGGATCCGATTCAGAATTACTTTGTTGGCAAAGTACAGTAGACAATGCATACAAATTGACAAGAATTAAAAAAGGTTAAAAACATTCAGATGGAAGGTAAAGTAATATATAAATAGGCTATATCCAAAAATACCAAATGAGATGGTCAAGTTTATATTTGTTCTCTTTAGTCCATCAAGAAGGAAAAGCACAATATTGCTGAAAGTTAGCATTATCTTCAGTGGCTTTATACCATGCGAGTTTTACTTTATTTTGTTTTGTATTTGAAAGCTGTTTGTTATCTTACACATTTGAGTATGTATAATTTGGGACAGCATTTATATCTGTCATCATTTTCAACATATATTATGTCAAATGTGTTGATAAATTAATAGTATTCACTATATTAATGTTTTCCATGACAAAATAGGCACATGCTATATAGATGCTATATAATTATGCTATATATATATATATATATATATATATATTTATAATATATATCATCCCTGAAGAAGGTATTTCGGTGCCGAAACGTTGGTTTAATAAAGGTTTGTTGCATCGTGAGTATGAGCTGTGCGACCTCTCTTTCTTTTTTCACATGCTATATAGAAACATATTTTAACCACTTAAACCTATACTTGGTTGCCCGGAGTCCCCCAGGGGTCTGTACTCTGTACTTGGACCCTCCTCCTCCCTTTTCCCATCTACACCAAATCTCTTTGTTGAAAAAGCAGATCTATACAAGATTACAATGTGTTTTCTATGAATGTTCCAATTATCACATTCCCAGAATAGGGATGTTAGGGTTCATGTGGATAAGTGTGCAACATTTGTATGCTGTCAAAGATAAATAAACAATGACGATTTAATTGTGTGGTAAGTCTCATGATGTAGAATAGATGCTCACCATCTTCTTGTCAGAGGAGAACCCTACAGCCACCCATCCATCTGTGTCTGCACTCAGCTCGTACTCCACATCTGTCCCAATGCGACGGTAACTCAGAAAGTAGTCACATGACTCAGCATCACATCCTGGCTTCCCGTACCTGGACATAATACACAACATGAGCACTTATAAAACGTATTATACCCACAAAGGTTGACCACCTATAACTGCAATGTCAAACCAATATAACAGGAAGTGTGGGCACCATTTTTGGGGAAGACTGGGCACTAGAGAAGAGTGGGCACCAGGAATTAAGAGTTGGCACTTTGGATGAGAAAAGTGGGCAGTGGCACTAGAGGTGCCTATAGTCTTCCACTAGACCGCCTAAACCTAACCTTAACCTCCCAGAACTATTGCTAAACTTAACCTCAAACTAATATAAAATTTGACTAAACATATTTTGGGTGGGGGAAAGAAATCATATAAATGTAGTTGCATTCCAGCAATACGCATGCCAGACAGGTGCAAAATGCGTTATATGAACGCAAAGACCCATTTTGGTGCCCAGATTTCTCCTTGTGCCCACTCTTTTGAGGTCTGGTGCCCACTCTGTTTTGGTGCCCGCATTTCCCTAGTACCAAGAATGTTTTGATTCCTACTCTTCCTGTTACCAAGCTTATTTAAATGAATAGGATTCCACAGCATGATGCCTTTAACTGCCCAGAGTAGATACTCGAATGAGCCTGTATTCTGCTGGAGCGCTCTCTCTCTCTCTCTCTCTCTCTCTCTCTCTCTCTCTCTCTCTCTCTCCAGCTGGACAAGAGCCCTGTCTTACTTAGGAAGCAGAGGGGAGCAGGTTATAAGAGAATGAGAGACAGAGGGCATATTTTGCTAACCTGATGCAGCCCTTAGTTACTCCACAGTCGACGACTTTGATCTTGGCAAAGGGATCCACCGGTGGGGCTGTAGGGAAGGGATAGCCTGCAAAAGGTAGAAACGGGAGTCTAGTAGATTGCATACAAACACACTTGAATGTATTGAGGCAATCAACAACAGTTTGCTCAGACAGTGTGTGTGTGTGTGTGTGTGTGTGTGTGTGTGTGTGTGTGTGTGTGTGTGTGTGTGCGCGCGCGCGTGTGCGCGTGCGTGTGAATGAGCGAAAGCCGATAAACAAAAGTGGGGGAGGTCATTCGTCATCTGCTAGCAGGGAGCTGGCCTGGGTGCTGAAACCTTGGGGTTGGTGTTTTTGGTTATGATGAATGTGCAGAATATAACAAATACATCAGTAAATACAACATAGATCGGTATATTTTATACTGCAGTTCAGCATCAGCACAGATCTTGCAATAACATATCGGCTACTGCATCTTGAAATTAAATCTTAATGAGAATAGCCTACTTCTTGACAACGCTCAAATCGTCACATATATAGGCCTACTGTTACAACTAGACACTTCATTGAATACGATTCTTACCATCATCTGACAGATATCTAGATTCAAGGAACTCGGAGGCGAATGTGCTGTATGAATCCTTATGCGGTTCCTTGTGTCCAGGTTCGCCGTGGCCTCCGTGCCGGAGAGCACCCTCATCGGTAGGGCTTGGCACGACCCCCCACCACCAGATGGTACTCAGTGCCGATAGATGGACAAGCTTTAAGGAATTCATGGCCCAATAATACAACTAAAATGCCTAAAATAACGATAAATCCGACAACATCCTCATAGACTGCGTGTCAGTGTTGGTGTCTTCATAGACATCCATCGCACCGTCGAATCATCTTCGCATCGTTATTGCTTTTGCTGTTTTTTCCGGCGAATGCAGCGTTTGTTGACCATAATATGACCACGTCCACGATGATTAGATGGATCCAAAACTCAATTAGCCAGATCTACCTATAATCTTACATTTACTTTGGCAAAACATAATCCTCGTGGGCTAGATCCCTACTAATCTGAGGATACGAATTGCATCCAGAATTAATGGTTTCGTCCTGAATGAACGGTCTCATCCCCCCCTCAGTCAGTCACTGTAGCGTCCAATAGGGAAAGACTACGTATTGTTAATGCGATCGATCAATTGGGTTTTTTCCCTCCGGGTCCCGACATTTTCACTAGAAAAATAATCAAATCTATTTAGCGCGGTGAAATTCAGTACAGCAGGCATCGCCGGTAGCCTACAATGAACTGATTCCATGTATGTTTATCATGTTTGATTGGTCTGGCCAGTAAAGGCAACACTTGTAAATCCACCAAATTGTGTAAAGTGATTGAGAGAAAAGTAAAAATGTAGGAAGGACATGGAGTATAGGAATTGGGGAAAGAGAGCATTGTCTGGAATTTAAATGTGCCTGCCCTATAGCCGAATAGGGATTAAAAAAAACATAAAAACATTCTGATGCTTCCTCAGTGTTATTCAAAATTACATTTTCTTTAAAAAATAAAAGAAAGCCCCTCACTTCACACGGGTGTGAAGATAAGTATTAGATTATATTGATTACCCAATAGCAGTTATGATTACACAAATGGAAACCTTTAATATCACATACATACATTATACATTCAAATCATAGAAATGTTTGTCTTGAATAGAATTACTAATAAAGTGCCTTATATTCTTGTAAATCACAAAAAACTTCATCTTGGTGTTATACACAGATGTACCACTAGATGTCAGTATAACCCCACTGTTCTAAATTCTTCATGGGTTGGTTGAAGAGTCTCTTCTACTACATTTCTTTCTTTGAAAGCCCCATTGATAATGAATACAATAACATATAATTTTGTTTTAGGGGAATCTTTTTCTATTTGTTATATTTGTTTTTTTAAATAGCATATTGCTCATTGTCACCATAATTGACTCTTCTTAAGTCTTAACCGTGTAGCCTGTATGTAGCGACTAGCGAGGACTGTGCTATGAATGTGTGTAACCAGTAGGTGATGCTGGAGTAACACAGAGAAAGGCAATAAAAGCAGGCAGACAGACAGACAGACAGACAGGGCATAGCTGTGTCAGACAACAGTTTGACATTGACTTATATTCATACTGGGTAGCCTAAACAGTCTAAAAATGTAAATCACTGCAAAGAAGATAAAATAATAAAATAAAATAAAAATCCTATTAGGAGCAATGAGAAAAAAAAGTATAAAAAAGTATAAACATTGATCTGCTTTGTTTTTTAGTTTACACACCTTCCCCTGTGTGTGTGTGTGTGTGTGTGTGTGTGTGTGTGTGTGTGTGTGTGTGTGTGTGTGTGTGTGTGTGTGTGTGTGTGTGTGTGTGTGTGTGTGTGTGTGTGTGTGTGTGTGTGCGTGCACATGCGATTTCCTCTGGCTGTAGGATCTTGACCTTTGACCCTCCCCTCCTCAGCCTGTCTCTCTCTGCAGACACAAATCATCCTGATCAATTGTTCCCCTCGTTCCCGATCTGCCCAATTATCCCCCGTTTATCCTCCTATCATTCCCACCTCTGTCACAGCTCCCCCTCTGAACCCCCCCCCCCCATCCACCCACCCACCCACCCTCTCTCTCTCTCTCTCTCTCTCTCTCTCTCTCCACCCCCCCAATTACCATTCAGTGCGGGAGGCAGTGCATGCTGGGTAATGAGGGACTCTGGCCATACCTACCTTATCTAAATAACATTAAAGGGCCGCTCATTAACACAAGCTCTGCTCCTCTCCCTCGTTCTGTTCCTCATATACACAGACACACCAGGCAGCTCCAATACACATCATGCCAGACTGATAGAATGGCGGAGAGGGAGAATGAGAGAGAGGGAGGAGGGGCAGGGGGAGGAGGAGAGTGAGCTAAATGTCAGCGCTGTGTCTCCTGGGTCTCTGAGACAAGTGAGTGACAGCAGAACAACGGCCTCCGGATCCATTCACAAACGGCCATGCTACAGAGCTAGACCGATACATGCGATCGAGCTACAGATGATAGCCATCATCTGCCAAAACCTGTAATGGCATAATTACTATAAGAGCGCAGACACACATACATAATGAAAACACATGCATGGCACACGCACGCACCCATGCACATTTGACATGAACATGCAATTACCAAATGTGTGCCCAATGCTCACGTTCACCTGGATCCCCCCCCCCCCCCACACACACACACACACACACACACACGCAGTAAGTCAGGGTGTTACGAGGGATCAGCAGCGATGTAGACGGCTAGTCAGAGCTGTCAGTCAATAATGCTCCCATGAGAGTAGAGTGGAGACTGGCCTAGTGAACACACAGAGTATTCATCGTACTACAGCACAATCAGTTATTATCGACACTGTCGCATGACAAGGTTTAAATGGCTTAAACGTTCTGCCAGTGCCTCTCCATGTCTGTGTCATCTCTCCTTGTTTGTTTGTTTGCTTGTCCCTTATTACCGTCCCCTTATCTTCACCGGGAATGTGTTGAGTGGAGGGGTGGAGGTTTCTCTGCCAGTGTGAACAGGCTCTGTTTGCGGGCTACTGAGAGTGAAGCTGTGTTTGGTTTCAGGCATCTCAACTCTATTGGCTAATCCTCAACTCATTCTGTGTCGGAGAGTGGCTAGATCACTTATCGACTGGAGCCCACTCATAACACAAAGCTATTACCTCTGCCTCTTACCGCCACACACATACGTAGGGTACAGCACTCCTCACACTGCATGAGACTTCATTGAGCAACTATCAGAAATCCCTGTACTCACAGAGAAGAGTATAAACATTAATGGCACAATACACACACACACACACACACACACACACACACACACACACACACACACACACACACACACACACACACACACACACACACACACACACACACACACACACACACACACACACACACCTGTGCAGATATGTACTTAAAGTCACAGGGTAATTTTTCCTCATAGTCATGCGTTTTCAAACAGTGACAGACTGTCTTTGAAGCTTGGCATACAACGTTGGTTGTGTACTGTGCTGTGTGTGCTGGGGTCCTCATGTTTACTGAAGGATGAACAGTTCCATTGTGTTGGTGAGATGTTTACTGTGCAGATAAGGAGGGATGGGACATCCGTCAGCGCTCACTAAATATGTGCAGCAGTTGTGGATGCACTCGCAGGCAGACAGACAGACAGACAGACAAGGCAGGCAGGCAGGCAGGCAGGCAGACATTTAACATACATGATTCCGTTGATATAGGCTTACATAAAAAAGGACAACTTTTGAGCTTGTTTGATTTCAGTTCAGTGTCAGTGCAGGAAATTTATTTTTTCCTCTTGTCAAAAAAATTTATATTGCTGTGGTTAGGTGACCTAACTACCTCGTCATCATCACACTTATCCATTAAGCTGTGACACTGTCTGCTTCCTCCATCCTCGTATATACGCAAGCGAGTGGCTTGGGCCTTAAGCAGTGATTATGGTGTGTTGGGCAGTGGGATCTGGGGATCCGCTCTGTCATTAGTCTGGTTAATCAGAGCCTTGCTCCAGGTTAAGCTCCGCAGCCTCCAGAGACAGGCTGATGAGCTGAGAGCCGTGCCCAGCCTACAGTGCACTGTGTCTGGGCTGCGGTGGCTCCCCCGGCCCTGGCCTTGCTATAGCAAGTAATCTATAACACTCCTCTGGAGCATCGTGCCGACTGCCGAGGCTCAGCCTCGCGGACTATACACAGACACGTCATGCATGGTAATGAGACACACTCAGTTTGGCAGAATGACACACACACACACACACACACACACGCAGACACCTGGTCATGCAGCATACACACCATGTTACCAGACATAGCTTTAGTCTCTAAAGCCTAATTCATGCTTCGTCGCATGCTGGTGTCGTTCAGCAAAGATACGATGCTTGTATATCAGTTATTTCACCAATGACACTGATGCAAGACGAAGTACAAGTTTGTTCCACTTCAATTCCTAAAGCAGGATGTTGGGCTCAATAACACTCCAAAAAAAAACCGGCCCCTCTGTGTCGAAGCAGTTAGCAGTGACCTTGACTTAATGACCGACGAGGATCAACATCTAAATGCTTAACTACCTCTGTCCACGGAGCACAATACGCTCAGCTCAGCACAGTGAGTGTATAATGACCGCAGGGACCAAAGAGGAACTACCTATACACACATGCGCATGTATAAGTGTGCGTACGTGCACACACACACACACACACACACACACAGAGAGAATGCCCTTGGGGACGCAAGAGCCTGGGCCCAGCAGGGACCCTCCAGAGAGGTGTATCCGAAGCGGGCCTGGGATTGGCCAACTCACTCAATCCCAAAGTCCCCTGTGAGCTCATTAGCCCCAATCATAACCACTTCCCTATGTCTACATAACAGTCTCATCCATCCCCACCCTGCCACACCGCCACACACACAAACACACACAAATTATACTCTCCATCAACATAGGGTGGGACGGGGTGAATGTGCAAGTGGGCATGTGTGCACGTGTGTATGTTGTGTGTGTTTAAAGGACAAGGAAGGTCGGGGAGCCCCATGAGCACCCGTTGTTTCCCTGCGGACCTCCCAAGACCTCAGCCCTGCCTAGAAGGGGAGGCAGAGGAGAGGAGAGGAGAGGAGAACTAGGTAGCGGGAATAGATTATGAGCCCAAGTGATGAAGTGGACCTTAACCAGGTCTAACTTTAGGGCTCTGATCACACCTTATGTAGGCCTACTCTGTGACCCAGATGGGCTGACACACGAGAGAGAGAGAGAGAGAGAGAGAGAGAGAGAGGTTGGAAGAATGGAAGAGAAGCAGAGACCGAAAGAAGAGAGA
>NC_137868.1:26148963-26166463 GCF_963924005.1 Protomyctophum bolini | reverse complement strand
CACCGTGTGCCAGTGGCACCTGGGTACCGGTTATCACCACTGCTCAGACACACCGTGATCTCAATAGCGACCCCACCACAGGGCACACAGAGGGGAGGGGACGGGAAGGGCTGCGTGCCGCTATGACTTTGAGGGGAAGACGGGTTCAGAAGAGGTAGAAATAGTCTGACATCCTTTTTCTTTCCTAATGTCTAATTTATACTCACTGAAAATAACAGATTTTCAAGTGAAATTAAAGTGTATAAAAGTATATACAAATTTATAATTAAAAAAAACTTGAGTAGCGTAGTTTATATTATGTTGAGCTCAACACGACTCCTGCTAAATTAGGACACCCTCACCCACACTGATGAAGGCTGGATAGCCGAACCGAAACGTTTGTCTTCGATCATCAGGCAAGAATAAAAAACTAAACTAATTTGAACGGGTATTTGAACGGGTAACGCACCATAAGTTCCACCACTTCTTGCAAGTTGCATGCAGGCCTTTTTGTCATCTGGCTTAGCAGGGCCCCTAAAACCTGATTTATACTTCATTGTATGAAGGGGTCACATACTGAAAATGAAAATAGTCAATCTACAACTTCACAATGCATCAGTGATGAGATGTGAGTTTGTGCATCTGCTACTTTCGGCATGTGATATACCGACTTACCATGGAACTAGACCCTAACAAAATCCAGTGATATACAAAGTATCTGAAGAATGTAGTGCAAACCCTTTACCCCTTTTGCAACCAGATCTTATTTTAATGATGTTTGGGAGACAAGAAATACTTTCCTGGGATTTTTTTATATGGGTAATATGCATTTTTAGATATTTCAGTGTCCATGGGCTACATGATGTCATGGACACTGGGTTCACTTATTTCCTGGACTACATTTCCCTCGCCCTACGCACAAGGCGTATATCTATTCTACGTCCGAGCATAGACATGCCTCTGATTGGCCTACCAACACTGCCCGTCTTGCCTGTCCTCCGAGATGCAAGGGTACTCCGTGGTGGGAAATAATTCAAATACAAGAGAATGGAAACACACAACAGTAACTTGTAACTTACATTTTTGTAGAAGAGGCAAACTAATATTGTTTGTGCAGTTTGCTTTGATTGAATAATTGATTGAACACGTATGTACTATGATTTGATTTGGCTGTGTTCTAAATTAAAGTGCTTGTGTTGATTATCGTGTATTATCTAATTATAGTAAACTAATACTATTCTACTAATAAAAGATAAAGATCAAGGTATTAATCTAATTATAGTAAACTAATACTATTATACTGGGTGGCGGTGGCACAGGGGTAGAGTGGCTGGTTGCCAGTTCGAACCCGGGCTCCCCCAGAGTTAGTGTCAAAGTGTCAACCTCTCTTTCTGGACCCCTAATTGCTCCTGATGTGCTGATTGGTGCCTTGCATGGTTTCCGCTGCCATTGGTGTATGAATGTGTGTGTGAATGGGTGAATGTAATGCACAGTCTATGTAAATAATAAATATATATATATAATGTATATAAATGCACCAGCAGTGTCGGTAGACCAATCAGAGGCAGGCGGGCGTTACAATGTCTATGCTCGGATAATATCTGGTTGCAAAAGGGGTGAAGTGGCCCTTTAATGAAAAGGTGTGATTGAATATACTTAAAACACTAAATTGAGCATTTATTTCTGTCTATTTCTGTGCTTTACTGGACCCAGCAGCACCTTGTATCATGTTGTTATGCATGATATCCAATGTACATATTTATTTACAATAATGTTTGTACAACAATAGCCTATGCACTGCCCCATGGGATTAGAATGTGATTAAACATGTTCAACCACTGAAACATTAGAAATGTTCTTTTCACCCACATAGACCAGTATAAAATATAGTAAAGATAAATCTATAATGTAATGTGGCAATTTCTAAATGTATTATTGACTGTCATATATACATTCATACTGTAAGTAATATAACACATCTATTTAGTGGACCAATGAAGACGCTATTACTCAACCTTGTTATAACCGCCTATAAATTCGATAATATCCTTTAGCTTAGTTTTTGTCTAAATTCACACAAGATGAGCATTACTTTTTGTACAAATACTTTATAAGAGAATTATTCCACTATTCTAGCAGCAATAACAGCAATGTTATAGTTGTAATCAGTAATTATTCTTTATGTCTTTGTGATTAAATGAGGTTATATTCTTTTGCTGTTTATTTTGTTTGGCTCTGCTGAATTTTGGCCAACTGTATGTCCTCGATGTTACACAGTACTATACCGTACATATTTCTCACTTTACTGTAATATATGACAACTGTGCAGTTAAAAACTAGTGTGTTGGGGAAAAAAGTACAGTTATAAAGTAATACTTTATGTGTGTGTTCTTATCTCTAGATAGGGTTTACACTTTGGTGCATCTTGGAGATGATTAATGTTGGGGTGGGGGGAAAGGCGCTGAAATATGCAAGAAAAATAGACTAATTTGCCGTGCCATGTAAAACATCCAAAGGTTCCCTTAAACATTCAACCCTTCATGTAGATGAAAAGCAATCATAAATCTGCCCTAAAGATTTGATCACTGTACATTTCTTATAGACAAAAATAATTGGAATCTGGTTGGCCAAAGCCACATTCCAAAATTGTTATCCAAGGATAACAATTAAAAACAAACAGGTCAACTATATAAGTATGCATTATAGCTATGATTTATTTTTCTTAATTGACCTAATCAGATAAAAAATAATGTGCAAAGAACATGTATTAGAGTACCTGTAATTCCATTTTTAAATATAAACACAGTGAAAACTATATTGCCCACCTGACTCATTCTCTCTGCCCGTCTCCTCAACTCCAAGGTGCAGCTGGTGATCACTTTCACAGGACATCCAGAATCTGCAGCATTGTTGAGATTACAGCACAGATAGACAATGTTTTAATTTAAGGAATAAAGTAAGGAATAAAGTACTAGAAACCAAAGGAGATTATGTATAAGTACTCTTGCCTGACCCGTGACATCCCGAGATTTGCGTGTTGTATGGGCTATAAGGTATAAATATAAATGTGGTCAAAGTGCACTAAACAAGTGCATTAACAGTATTAACAGGTATAAATATAGTGTATGAGAGACAGAGAGAAATAGTGTGTGTGTGTAATTGTCGCTGTTGGGCAGAAACCTTGTCCAAAACCGTCCATGACCAAAACCGTAAGCTTTCAGGAAATGGAAACGAATTAGTTATTTAGTTACATCTCACATTAATCATAGGTTCAATATTTATAAAACCCACAGACACACTTAACCACTTTCAAAAATGTCCAAATTCTATTATAGCAAAATAGTTGTTCTATAAGCTCACAACACTGGGACACATGACTTGTAGATCAGCTATTTGTGCTTCTTTTTTGTGATACTTTAGTTTTAGTATGAGGTAGGGCATTAATTAAAAAAAGTGAATGGATTGACTTTAATTAATGCCATTGCAAGCAAAATATATTAAAAAGAAACATTGTGTTTTCGATTTCAGAAATAGTATGAAAAACATGGATGAAAGTCAGAAGCAGGGATTAAAGGAAAAGCAAATATATATCATGACTGACTTTTTTTTGTCCCAGTCTGTGATCTGTGAAACATTGTTAAAGGAGCCCCCTTGGCTTTTATTAATAAATATCTGAGACCATTAGAGTTTTATGGAAGATTCTGATCATGTATTCTAGTTCACGTTTGACCTATTCTATTAAATCAGTCATGGTGACAGAACTTTAATGCTAGAACAAGGGGAGGCGGCCCTTTTTCCGACAGCATTCTAGCCGACGGGGCAACGGTCCGATCCGCAGAGGGGGGACATTCGCTGCGATGCGAAAAAGCGATGGTCCGACATGCGCTGCTCCCGTGCTTGCGGTTAGGGTTAGGTTGGTCGAAGTGAGAGCTGGTTTTATATCCCGGACATAATATGAAACGTACAGATTGTAGCTTTAAGACAGACAGCCTAATGCATTGCAATTTCTCCGTTATGTACATCATGTTGACTTTGTTAAATAAACACTGCTGCAAATCTTTCCCAGCCAGGTTGAAACGTTTTGATAAACAGCTTGACACCCCACGTTCAACTGAAAGAGCAAGAGATGGATTAATGTTAACAATGTTTCTGTGCTTCTTCTCTCACCCACAAAGTCCATAGTAAACAGTATTAAAGGCCACAAAAAACTTCCCAACAAAGCAAACAACACAGAGTCAGGAAACTATGTGTCCTCGTTGTTACTATTGTGTCACGTCTATACAGTAGGAGGGCCGAAGAGGCTAGCGCACAGACGCCGACCTTCTGCTATTCTCCCTGCTGATAATGACCGAGGCGCAGACATACTGCCCATCAGCCAGACTTCTAATAAAGCCAAACAGTCCCTATCATCTGCTAATAACCTCAGAGCCATGGACAGGCCAATGCGCTCGCTCATTGTGAGCTGTGAACAAGGCTCTGAGAGGACAGGAAGTATCGCAAAGCATCTTGCTTATCGATTTGGTGCTGTGGGCTGCCTCATGGCGCCTGGTGGTAACTACATTCTTCCTCACTCCCATACACACACAGACAAAAGGCTACTGTAGAGAGAGGGGGGGTTGGAAACAACACATAGACAATGCAAAACATTGCAGTCTAACGATCAATCTTTTTGGTAGACTCATTTCTTAGGCCTGTGGTTGTGGAGCTGCCGCACACTTACCACACACACACACACACACACACACACACACACACACACACACACACACACACACACACACACACACACACACACACACACACACACACACACACACACACACACACACACACACACACACACACACACACACACACACACACACACACACACACACACACACACAGGTTGGTATTTCTACAGCGGCAGGGCAGGTAAACTCGTTACTCTTTTGTTAATTGGTACAGAGATTCCATCTTTTTTTTTCTCTCTCAGCAACCCCTCCAGGGGAATGCTGATTAATTGTCATTAGAGTCCTCACAATATCCCCTTTCCAGACCTCTACCATCACACACATACATTCTCTACGTTGCCAAACCCCCCCACTACCCCCTACTCCCTGTGGACTAATGCAACCTCAACCTCCAAGTGTTCAGTGTTACGGAATTGCTGCTCCCAGCAGCACATCACGGCTCGAGACCAGTGTGTTGTTCTACCCAGTTGTTCTCCCGTGGTCTCTCTGCCAGTGGCATTGGCTTCACTGGGTCAGCCTGAGGATATAACCGTGTAGCTGGTCTGAGAAGGCCTGCAGAGAGAATGTATCCTGCACCCTCCTCCTCCCAGCTTGTCCCATGTCTGCACGCAGCTGAGGCTCACTCAGCAGCCTCTCCATGGCCTTGGAGAAGGCCTCCGCCGTGGGCTCGCACAGGAACCCCGTCTCCCCGTCCACCACACTCTCCAGGGGCCCCCCGGAGTTCACTGCGACCACGGGGCAGCAGCAGTACATGGCCTCCACGGGAACGATTCCAAAGTGTTCTCTGCTCGGGGTGTACAGCACGGCCGCGCTGCCCCGCAGCAGCGCCACCTTCAGGGAGTCGGAGGGCGAGCGTAGGAAAGTGACGCAGCCCTTCAGGCCAAGCCGCGCCGTCAGCTCCTTCAGCTCCACGTAGTGCTGCACGTTCTCAGTAACTCGTTCGTCGTACCCCCCCGCCACCACCAGGTGGACACCTGATCTCTGCCCCGGGGGCAGGCTCTTTCTCAGGGCGGCCAGGGCTTCAAGGGCCAGTCCCAGGTTCTTCTTGCGTTCGTAGCGGTTAAGAGAGAGGAACGTGCAAGAGGTTCCCTCTGGGAGCAGTCCTTGGAGGCCCTGCTCCTCAGTGGGGGGGCAGTCGAAGGTGCTTGTGCTTAATGAAGGATAAAGGACGTCCGTCTGGACTTCTCCGAGACTAAGGAAGGTCTCCCTGAACACTCCTGCAGTGAACTGGCTGTTTACCAGGATCTAGGAAGTAGAGAGACATCAGTTCTTAATCATCTCATAAACTGTACACACATTACATCATCTTAGGTTAGAGTCTAAGATGACAGCTGTATTTAGTAGACTTGCTTTAAGTTAAGAATTACTGTATACAGTACTTTTTTTTTTACGTTAGTTCTTAATTAATTCCAGTGCTTTCAGTTTTTATAAGTGTATTTATTTCACCTTAACATGGGATATGCTTCCCCAGAAATATTACATATGGCTTTCTCCAGCTGAGAGCAGCCAGGCAGACAGAGGCAGGATTATATTTCTTCTTTGTTAACATCTCTACATTTCTTACGTTTATTTTAAATGTCTGTTCGAGACGGCATGAGTATCAAGTTAACTGCATCTGCTAAGATGTGCTTAAATTCAAAAAAGAGAGGTTGCCCGTCTCGTACTATGGCAACTTCAAAATGAACCTGCAAACAGACAGGTTAAAGTTTAACCATTAAACTGTGGCAATTGGTCATAGTATAAATAAGGCAGCAGCTTTGACCGGCCATGTCGCATCATGTTTTATGACCCCAGTGCATATGGTTGATCAACAGGGTTTAAAAGACAGTGACAGCTTTTTGTATAACATTGGGTATGCCTACATATTTTTTTTCCCATGCCAATTCTCTTTCTTCCCTTTGCTGTAACTGAGGTATTGTGTTTGACTGAATATGTGGAGGTAATCATTGTATACACTTAGTTATGACAAGTGCACTGTTTGTCAGTCTCAGAAGAATCAATGATGATTTGTCTCTTGTGTGTTTGACTGAAAATGCCTTTAGAGGTTGCTGGCTGGGCTTAGCCTATCTCAGCTTGATCGATCCTGATCACTCAATTTGAAATTGGCTGTAGTGGAAGTGAAAAATC
Source organism: Protomyctophum bolini (assembly GCF_963924005.1). Taxonomy (NCBI): domain Eukaryota; kingdom Metazoa; phylum Chordata; class Actinopteri; order Myctophiformes; family Myctophidae; genus Protomyctophum; species Protomyctophum bolini. The sequence continues at coordinate 26,159,624 of NC_137868.1, read as the reverse complement.
TGCATGTCGCATCAATCCAGATCAACTGTGACTCCAAGTTTAAGTTCAAGATATCTTGCGTCAGCTTTCTGTAACAGAGCCCAGGACTTTAAAATGAGGGCCCAAAGGCTATCGGATGTGCTGCCTGTGAAGATTAGGCTGGTAACCCATGTCTTCTTTTAAATCATTGTATATGTAGATAGCCATTTTACTGGGTTTTTTTTTGTACCTTAATTTAATTCCGGGACATTGTGTAGTTATTATTATTATTGGAGGTAATATAGAACAACCAAATGGGTTCTGTATGAAGCCCCTACCATGTCAGCCATGCCAGTGGTGCGTTCCTCCAGCCAGTCGATAGGAGCACGGTACAGCTTCTTCAGGGCCGACGTTCTCTGGGTCAGCAGCTGGTCTGGGAAGTGACAGTAGAACAAAACCTTCTTCCTTTGACGGGACAGCCTCAACACTGGGATACACACTGACACCTGGGGCAAAATGAGAGGTGTATACAAATAAACACAGAGAGGCGAGAGAGAGAATGACAATGTACTTGAGTATGTGTGCGCACGCGTGTGAGAGAGAGAGAGAGAGAAAGCCATGTAATAGAGACAGCGATTGAGAAATACACATTACTGGTGGACAAAGTGAGAAGCGAAGTGAGTATTAATGACCTGATCACAGAAGATAACATCATATTCAACCCCGCTAAAGAAGATCAGGTAGACAGCCACATAAATCATCCTTAGGTAGGCACATAGTGCATGCAGGTAGCCGCCCACACTGGTCGGTAGCCAGTCACCAACACACACCTACAGAAGAGAGCGAGAGGGGGAAATTATTACGGGAAATACTACAAAAAACAAAACAAAAAAAGTACTTAAGAACAGTACTTGAATAAATGTACTTAGTTACTTTCCACAACTGCATATTATAAACACACACTGTTATCTGCAGAGGTGTATGAGGGCAAGTGCGTGCATGTGTAGCCATCTACCCACCACAGGCAGGTCTGGGTCCAGAGTCTCAGGGAAGCAGTGTGTGGGGTCATGATGTGCTGTCCAGATCTGAACACTACACCCTTGAGACTTCAGTGCAACAGCTGCATCCACCACCAGCCGCTCTGCTCCACCTATGCCCAGGTCTGGATGGAGGAACACCACTCGTGCCATGTTGGATGAGTGAGAACTTTCTCAAGCTAAATGAGGATAAGACAGAAGTTCTCATAATCGGTTCTAGTAAGCAGAAAGAATCAATAATAAGCAGACTTGGTAACCTGACTGTAGAAAGTAACAGTACAGTAAAGAACCTGGGGGTTATTATTGATTCTGAATTGGATTTTAATTCACACATTAATCATGTTACCAAGATTGCCTTTTTTCACCTTAGAAATATTGCACGAATCAGAGCATATTTGTCCTTGGACGATGCAAAAACGCTAATCCACGCCTTTGTTTTTTCTCGGCTTGACTACTGCAATGCACTTTTTTCAGGACTGCCTAAGAAAACAACTGACAGATTACAACTTGTCCAAAATACAGCAGCCAGAGTTTTAACTAGAACTAAGATGAGAGAACATATTACTCCAGTTTTGGCTTCACTGCACTGGCTTCCGGTTGTTTTTAGGATTGATTTTAAAATTATTTTACTTGTCTATAAAGCTCTCAATGGTCTCGGACCTTCCTACCTACATGACTGCCTGCCTAAATATGTCCCAAACCGCCCCCTAAGGTCTTCCACTGCTGGCCTGCTCGCTTTGCCAAAAAAAATGGCAACTAAAAAATACGGGGAAGCAGCTTTTTGCTTCTACGGGCCGTCGGCATGGAACATTGGAACAAGCTCCCACTGTACCTTCGTCAGGCAGCCTCTGTAGACATTTTTAAAGCTCAGCTCAAGACCCACTTCTACAACATTGCTTTTAATTGATATTTTATTTTTTGTTATTCATGTCCTCACTGTATTCCATTACTGCTTTTTTTTATGTTGTTGCCTTGCTTTTCTTTTATTCTCCATTGTTCTGTAAAGCACTTTGAGCTGCATTTCATGTCATGAAAAGTGCTATACAAATAAAGTTTTATTATTATTATTATCCTTCAGACAAAAATAAAAATTTCATTTTTAAATTCCATACTTTTCCAGAATTCTTGGTCAATTTGTCACACCATATTTGACATATACAAATAGAAAATAGAACTAAAGTCCACTGACTTTGCTTCATTGTCTGTTAATAAGAATAACTGAAACGGTCATATCATATTTCCCAATAATATATTATTGTTCTCCTTGTGTTATAAATAAGAATGGAAAATTAGCCAAAACAAAATGATTACATGCTTGCGCTGTCTGTGCAGTCTCATTTATTCACCGTGTCCATGTGTGTGGATTTGGTCGAGTCTTTAGTCAATATGTCAATAGTCTACTATGGACTCTGGAAACATCATTATTTTTCTATAGAGGGTATGCGCATGACATCATCATCAAACCCGGAAGTTATGCAGGAACGCCTACTGAGTGGCAAAAAACTACTTTCTTGCCTTGACAGCCCATTCATCCGAACAGAAAGGTTGTATTTGATTGCATTAAACGACGATAAACAACCTTAAACTCACTTTGTCACTAATTTTGCCACTCGATTTGCCATTCACTTCATGCATATGCATACCCTCTATACACTATACTTTTCCATACTTATTTATCCAGACCTGGAAATTACTAAAATCAAAATAAATTACAAATGTATGGAATTATATTTTAGTAATTATTGTGTAGGAAACTGTGCTTCTTTGAACAAAAGTGCACCTGGTTTGAACTCCTTGAGCTCCTGAAAATGTGTATGCTTGACACAAGTCAGAATCCTCCCATGTCACCTAGCATAATGAAAAGTTGTGTGTTTGGTGGCCTGGTGGGAGAGTAGGTTAGCATAGGTCACTCACTCAAATGATTTGTATGGATACAAACACCAGTCTTCTGCCACAAGAAGACCAGAAAATCTAAATTAGTATCCACTGTCTATAACATCTTTAAGGAGCTGCCGATGGGTGGATGGATGATTTTATTTTATTAGTGTACAACTGAATTTTCTTGATGGCATCAATCCGATGCAGCAATAGAATGCATAGTAGCAGCATAAGTACTAATACACACCAGTTATTATCCACAATGACATGTGGAGCTGCTCTGCTGACATGAAGATTAGCCTAGCCTTGTGCAGACGTATAGTATAGGACCTTTTATAAATGTGTTTAACACCTTAAACAAGCTTGAATCCACTGTGGTTATAGCTACTACCATTCTGAATCAATAAACGTGGCTGCATTATATTTGACGTCACCTGGCTGTCAGAGCACCTGCAGTGTACATTGATAACATCATCACACATCGTCTTCAGTCTTGGCTGTTTAATTTGAAAGAAACGTTTTAATGTTTAACGATCTATAGACAGACCTTGTTTTAAAAAATGAATTAATACAATTGTTTTTGGGAAATATAACTTTAACTGTATCGTAATAACTATAGTTCGTAATTGTATAATTACAAATTAAATGGAATTCGAACAGTGGGACAAGGTTAAAAAGGAGGGGGGGATCAGACAATCACACAACAAACACATTACCTTTGTATCTCGAATCTAGCCAAGTTTGTACACCTCTGACCATCACAATCCCTGGTTCATTTATCGTGAATTAGCCTGAAACTCTACCATTGGCCGCCATGGTGGCTCTAATTCTTCAATTGCAATCCAAAGACTGTCATCTCCTTGTAGGAACCACAATGGCGTCTTCTTCCTCTACCTTCCTGCTAGACACGTCACCCCTCGCCAGAAGCGACCAAAATCCTGCCTGTAAATGTCATCACAAAAGCCATGTCCAAATACGACAAAACCAAACAAATAATGTTTTTAAATCTGCCTTTCTACAAGAAAACCTAAATGTGTGCACACGAAACAAGCTGTTTGGTCGTTAGTTTATTTTAGAGAATGAACGCGGTCAGGCATCGCCGTGGTCCACTGCGGTGGACTTGTGTTTTAGCAGTCGTGTCCTTTTTAGACTAGCGTCATCTTTCTGGGCTCTCTTCGCATGTTTCACTGACTGGCTGCCCACTACTGCTCATTGACGTGGACATCACATCAGGGTGAACAACAATACAACATCACTTCAGGATTTCATTTTCGTCCTACAGCAGAACATTAATTAACAGCTAAAATGGTGAGTGTGTTTCCCTGTTCTTCTGCCTCTATCTGGAGAACGATAGAAGCCAGCTCAGTTTCAGAGCAGCTAACTATTCTGGAGCTAGCTTGCTAACTGACTTATGTCTTTTCATTTGTAGACGTGGCTAAACATTAGGTTTGGCTGACTAGTCTACAACCCTTTTAGTTGATCTCATTTTGTGAAAGGATGACGGTTATTAATGCAGAACATGCCAACAGAGGCCATCTATACTAGTTTATTACTGTATATGCAGAACATGCCAACAGAGGCTACAGTATGCTAGTTTATTACTGTATATGAGCCAGCCATAAGAAGCTAAGGCCTTATAGCCATCAATTCCAGAGAAAAGATACTTCAGACTCAGAGTTGGGATGTGGTTTTTAATTCAAATTGTGTTTTTGCATGTGAATATTGGATATGGAGTGAAAGTCCATGTAAATTAGAGTCGTGTCTGTCTCTAACCCTGAACTAAACTTGAACCCTGAGGGTTTATTGGGTTATCCTTTTAGCATTCTTTTGTATGAATCTGTGCCACTGTGCCTTTTTTTTGCAAGCATCAATTAATCTGTATTGTGTCACTATATTCTTGTTTTTCTGTCTCAGCCTGGACCAGCAGCAAGTGCAACCAACGTTGGGGCTTCCAGCCGCTCCCCCAGCAAGACAGTAGCCCCCCGGGCAGCAGGCTCCACAGTCAGACAGAGGTAACTGTCCCAGTCCCACATCCCACCAATGTGACCCTTAAATCCTTACTGTTTGCAATGTATCCTGCCCAGATTATGGCATAGGCATTAAATTAATGAATTGGCCATGATCAGTCAGCTTCTTCCAAAATTATATTAACAATATCGACTATACCCGGTGTGAACCTTGCCAACAGATTATTTAGCAGCTAGCAACGTTTAAGGCAAAACAGTGGTTCTCAAACATTTTCGTGTCAAGGACCCGCAAATTGATACGTATTAGGTAGTTGACCCTTATTTGTAAATATTTTGTGCCAGCAGCCAGGGACCCCAATGGGAAAATAATATTGTAAGGTAGGGAGAGTGAAACCTAGTATGATACCTAACTTCTAGACTGTGACACAATAGTGACATGAAAACATCCTAATTTTCTTGGGGGTCCCCGGACCCCACTCTTAGTACCACAGGTTTAAGAACACACACACACTCTACATCCATGTGGCATTGTAATGACAAAAGTGACAATGTACACCAAAAAATCAAATACAAATTATGCTGTCCATTATTGTCTAGATATACCTCACCCTCATTTAACATAGTGCTGTAATGAATGAAAGTGGGCTTTCTTTCACCCTCCCCTATGTTTTTGTGGTCTCTGTGTAGATTACAGCAGCAGATAGATGTTGGTGCTTCACTGCTTTGGCCTTAATCAGTATGTAATCAGGAGCTCACTGTCCAGTCTCTCATTATTACCCACTACAATGACCCTCTTCATTACCTCCTTAACCCTCATTTAATCTCATCACTAGAGTAAACTATCCATGAATCACTCAGGCCTGCCATCTCTAGCACCTGTATTGTGGATGTAGTGTAAATCTATGATGGCCTGGGGTTGATTAATGACTGCTTTTTATGAGTCACAGTTCAGATCCTCCTCAATAGTGGATGGGGGACTCATATCTTTAGACTGGTCTGAATTCTCACTGTGTGACCTTACTCTTTTGGGTAACTGATTTAGAATCTTGAACTGAGTTTATGTTTTTGTTTCCGTAGGAAAGCAACCAGCAGTGGTACACGCAGCGCAGGCAGGACCACAACATCGGCAGGCACAGGGGGCATGTGGCGCTTCTACACAGAAGACTCACCCGGACTCAAAGTGTAAGACTTCTATAGATGTTACCAGCACACACAGGGGCGCGCAGCGGACTGACCTCTTGCTTCCTTCTATGCATGAGGAGTCCAAGCTGCTTCTTTTCACCTGACAGGGGGGAGTTTCCCTGGCCGGACGTAGCGTGTGGTAGTTAGAGACCAGGATTACTGCATGTTTTTTGTGAGGGTACCTACCCTATGGGTCATGGGGAGAACATGCAAACTCCACACAGAAAGGCCCTTTCGCCAAACCCCGCCTCGGGTATGGGCACTGATGAGAGAGGAGAGAATACGCCCACAGCGTCCCCAGCGGGAATCAAACCCAGGACCATCTAGCTGTGAGGCGACGGCACTACCAACTGTGACACCGTGCCTCTCGTACACCGTACAATTCTCAGTTTGATTAGGTGAAGGGCAGTGTATGGTAGACAGACGGATGTGTTGTTGGCCACCTAACAGCATGAGGGAGATTCAAGGATCAAATGCGATAGTATTTGCGCCTTTGATCCATGAAAATCTGCTTGAAAACAGACCCATGATTTGTTATTGAGCCGACACATAAGTCACTTCCGCGATCCGAGTCACAGACAAAGAGCAAAGCGAGCCAAGATTGTCTGTACCCCCTCGTTCACTGCATTGGACTGGGTTTCCCAGAAGCCCTTGCAAGCCGGCGGTTGGTTGATTTCCGGTTACATCATCATCATAACAAGTCCACCTGGTCACAATGTCCGTGACAAAACCGGATTTCTATATAACCATCTAACACCGGCAAATTAAACACATAAAACAAATGGTTGGTTTAGCATATTACGCATGGAAAGACAATGGAATAAATGTTGTGGAAGGCGGGTTATGTGTTGAGACTAGATAAATTACAGTTCACAGTGCAAGCCATTGTAGACACTCAAATGTGTGACTGCTTTATTGTCACATCACACGAAGTGGGTAAAGAATAATTTTTGTAGTTTTTGTTAGAAGAGAGGGTAGAGTAAGAGCAGGAAAGAAAAAAAGTTTTAACTTAATGTTGCATATTCCATATTGGTGTGTGTGCGCGCGCAACTGTGCATGTAGGTAGGTCGTAGAGGCTTATTGTCGGTATCAGCCAGAACGCGGGAGTCTTATCTCCGCTTTGCAGTGTAGGAGACCCCTGGGAGATGGATTGCAACACCTGTCGCCTACCATCACCCAAGCCGTGGTACTCATACACTGTGTTGGCGGTGCCTGGGATTGTACCCATGACGTTGTGGTCAAGAGGCGAGTGCTGTACCCACTGAGCTACCGGGACACTGCTCTCACAACAATTTAGCATTGTTGCATGTTGGTGTGTGTGCACGATTTCAACTGTGCACGTAAGCGTACAGCTTTCTAGTGTGAAGCAAGCATACCATCTCTCTCCTAAAAACACTCGGCACCATTATCATAAACTTCATTCCACTACAGAATCCTCAACAACACTCATGTCTCCTGACCATACACAGCCATGGTGGATCAATGGTGCTGTAGTGGGTATTGAGCAGTGGAGGGAGGGCAGTCTAGCGGGTACAGTGCTGTATATCGAGTGCATGTTTGTTCCTGCTTTAGACGCTGGTCTCAAAGCTTCATTAAAGGATCCGCTCTGAAAGGTCAACTCAATTACAGCCGTCTGACAGGAGGATGAGGAGGGGGAACCGGAGGAGATGGTTGGCATGGCAATGCTGCTACTTAGCGATGCACCCCATCCAAACCCACCCCCCACCCGCCCCACTCAGTCCCTCCTTCAGAGATGAGAGCCCCTCCTTATTTCTAGAGCTCATCAATAAAATCAACCACTCCAATAAAGCCTGATATATACTTATTTGCATGCCGGTATCTCTCAGCTCTACAAGCTCGCAATGCACAACTAAAGCCCAACACACACCGTCTGTGAAGCAGGTGCGCAGCGACGCGGCGGCAACGCCTGGAAAATAGAACAGTGGCGTATTGGAGCGTCAGGCGAGGCGTGAACGCGCGGTGGGATAGGTTCATTGAAAATAACGGAGGTGGCTGTTTTGACGCTCGGCGTTCACAGACGGTGTGTGTTGGGCTTAAGTATAAATCAGGCATTAGTCTAGTCGTGGCTTGGATGGTAGCAAATGGTGAGTGTGATGTCAGTGAGTGCAATAACCTGGGTGTTAATGATGATTTCTGTGGTTTTTTTCCCGACAGAGGGCCGGTGCCAGTGCTGGTGATGAGTTTGCTGTTCATCGCCTCTGTCTTCATGCTGCACATCTGGGGGAAGTACACCCGCTCTTAAACTCCGCCCCTTGACCACCAACCCTCTCATCTCTGCCGCTGCGACCCAGCTTCTTAACACAACGGACCTGGACCAAACGAACGAATGAACTTCCATTACTCCTTGGCTCCCCTCCCCCGACACTACATCGTACATGCACACCCCTTTGCTATCGCTCATACAACCTGAGTTTGTGTGACCCCATTTTAGTTGGTGACCTTCATTTGCATTGATATCCACCTTAGTTTTTTTTTACCGATCTTATGTTTTTAAGACCAGTCGGATGAAGGAGAGGATATAATGTGTGTAAGTGTGTTATCCCCCTCCCTCTGAGCAGCAACAGCGGAGCACTGTGAGCTGGTTCAGTGTAGCGTTCATGGACATGGTCATTTTCAGGCCCCCACTCGACATCTCTTTTCTGCCTGATTTAGAACATGCAAGTCCTTTTGTTAATGGCATTTGTACAAAAAATATTTGATATTACACAATAAAATACATTAAAACATGTGTATTTGAGTGGAAGCCCCTGCTCATTGGAGAGATGCAGTTTATGTATCCAAGAGGGTTTTTATAACTACACTTTAAATGCGTAATGTTGCTGGTTTGAGGTGTCATTTGAAGCAGCCCACAGTAGAATATCACCTGCAGTGTGGTAGTTTTGTTCTCCACTGAACATTTCACAACTCATCTTGTCTATTCTAGGTCTGTGCCAAATGGCATGCAAATTTATTTCACTTTATCATCCAATGCATTTCATTGAGCAGTGAACACGGAAGATGTGGCAGAAAGTTCTGATAATCACAGCAAAGTATTTTAAATAAAGTTGTACACTTCAGTGTGATTAACAACTTATTACACTTGTCATGATGTAGCTCAAAGCCAAGAATGATTCCCCTTTAATGTGTGACAGCCTATACATTATCACTAATCCTAATCCTGAGTGTTACATTACTTTTTTCTTTTCATTTTTTTTCCAGTTGTTTATTCAAGATTCAGGGAATACAGTAAATCAAATAATGACAGCATATGTGACACACCCATACGGAACATATCAAATAGATAACATGTATGATCTAGCCTGATGCCAGAATTATGGCTGGTACAAATGCATCTCTTGACATAAATCTGTTGCCTTATAACATAGAAATGGAGATGTCAAGATCTAATGATTTACATTAGATTAAGTACTAAATATGTCACATGAGCCATGCCCCCCCCATTTCGCTCCTATAGCTACTCTGAATCAAGTGAGCAACACCACTTGATGATAAAAATAAAGCTTGTGTGGCCATTAGAGATACATTAAAATGATTGTCCTGGAAGAAGTAGCTGCAGCATAATTTAATTTAACAGTGATTTCTGATTTAAGTTATTTACACATTACTGAATTAAAATTTTCAATTGTATTTTTGTGCAGGCATTTAGACATTTGCGTTATGTATTGATTGCTGATACAATACACATTGCTGTGTATCAATCATAGCTGTGATTTGAGAATACTCGCCTGCAGTGATATTGTCCACCTGAGGGGGGCGCTGCAGATTGTTTGAATATCACTACGAGACAGCCCTTTGCAGAGAGGGACAAGCATGAACATACTGTATTATTACTGTAGTATTCCACTGCACCTTTCATCCTATAGGACATTTTTACATTACAGATTACAGAATGGCATATTTAATGGGTATAAGCAGCCTGGTTATGTAGGCTAGTCTGACCATTGATTGAATGAGAGCAGTGTATTCAGGTGGACTGAGCTTACATTTATTATTTATTATTACATAATTGTCTAATGCCATAATCATTTCCATGTTGAAAAAACTTCATACATTTTCAAACATCAAAACATAGCAGAAGTACAACCTCACAATGCATTGCAATTTGATGCGTTGTGGACTTGTAGATTGGCTTTCATTATTCTTATTCTTTAAGCATAACGTTATTACATGTCAGTAATTTTTAGGGCATTGTCATATCTGCCCTGTGGGATGTTTGTTTACGAAGCCTAAAAGGCAAACAGAAATGTATTTATTTTTCATGTCTTGTAATGTTAAAATCTCAATTATATGTGTGACAATTAACTGTAAAGTAAGATGTCATGATCATGACAACCCTATAGCGCAATGTCAACATTGTACTGTAAAACCTGTGTCCAATCCACATCCACAGGTTAGCTCTTAAATATCATCATACCACAGGCTGTGTGTGTGTGTGTGTGTGTGTGTGTGTGTGTGTGTGTGTGTGTGTGTGTGTGTGTGTGTGTGCATGTGTGTGTGTGTGCGTGTGCGTGTGCGTGTGTGTGTGTGTGTGTGTGTGTGTGTGTGTGCGTGTGCGTGTGTGTGTGTGTGTGTGTGTGTGTGTGTGTGTGTGTGTGTGTGTGTGTGTGTGTGTGTGTGT
>NC_137868.1:26128963-26143963 GCF_963924005.1 Protomyctophum bolini | reverse complement strand
CTTGTACTAGCTCTTTATGGGAAACTATTTACAACACATCGTGCAGTTTTTATGTTGATTGCCTTCGAGACCTGAGAAGTACGTGTCACTACCAGTTCTCCTCAATACTGCTTTTCTCTTACTCCATCACTGAACTTCTATACACTTCTAACACACGTATACAGCAACAACAACCTCTAAAAAAATAATTATCATTAGTTTAATGGCACAATGGTCTGTGATATATGGAGGATGCTGCCTGTGACTAGACAATGAAATGTGTTCAGACTGGTATGGCCCATCTGGTCTGTTATTATAAGTCACTAAGCCAGTATGAAGCAGCCAAATAAAATAAATACCTAATAAATATCACAACACAACACAACAAAATCAAATCAAATCTATATTTTGGGTCATTTAAAAACGTTTGAATGAACCCCCCCTCCGGTTTAAAGGAGTGCCGTGATTATTTTCCACCCTAAAACATGATCATCAGGTCTTATTGTTATATAAGGAGGTATAATTATTTTCAAAAAAGTGTACAGTATTTGTTAAAATGTTGTTTTTATGTGGGTACACCCACCAGTTCATTAAGTATGCCTGGTTTGCCTGATAGTGTGATGTCACTATATTACTGTTTATTTCATTTGCCGTTTGACTGTCAAGGGTTCAGCCTCCAGGAAGAAACCCTAAATACAAAGTTAATAAACCATTGCACATAAAAGTACGGTCATGTCTCTTTAAATTACTCTGAGAGCTTCAATTTGTCCTCAGTATTTAGTTCCACAGGTTTAGAGACTGAGGTCGCATTCTCACCAGAGAGCTTTGCTGCGATTAAAACGAATCCTGCTGCGCATTTTCAGAAAGTGCGCTTCGTTTGGCAGGTGTGAAGGCTCTTTCGAATCCTAATGCGCAGCAAAGAACCGCATTTTACTCCGAGGAAAAACGGGGGTTTCGCTTCGCTTCCAATCGCGCTTGACTACGATTCGGTGCAGGTGTGAATGCAATCCGCAGCAAATAAAGGAAATGAAGCAAACAATGTGAGAAGGAGAAGGCATATTTTACGCAGCGCAAAGATGTCCCGTTACCGTGGATAGACGTGGTCGAATGAGGAGAGTGGAGACTGAAGCCCTGATCGAAATGAGGACGAGAACATTAATCAATTGCTTAAGAAAACACAAACACTGCAGTGCAGTGTAATAGTATTATAGCCTACAGAATATTCTGTCTGTCTGTGCGTGCCGTAAACATGGAGTGCTGTCAATGTGTGGGGACTAGTGGGGAGTAGGAACTTTCATCTCGATAAACTTGTAAACATTTTGCGCTGCTGTCTGTGCCTCCATGCGCTGTGCCTCCATGCCCAAAAGAACAGTGCGTGGCTGCGTGCTTATAGTGAGAGAGCGAGAGAGAGGGGGGGGCAGTCCCAGACGGCACGACACATAATTATGCACTTTATGAGTATAATTTTATCACCATAGATTTATCATTTCACTGTGTAGGCTAGTTTATGAATGGAACACATTGATAAAGGTCCCCCCCTGCTGCGTTTCCAATTGCTGCGGATCATGACAGTTTGAAGGCAAACCGTAGCCAATTAAATATGCAAGAATCCCATTTCTCCGCCCATACGCATTCGAGTCTACCGAAGTATTAGGTGAGAATGCGACCTGACTTGTAGATAGATAGATACCTTTATTGATCACATGGGGGATTTTCAGTCGCCCAGAGTCAGCACAACAAGGCAAGAATATAAGGCCAAGCACTGTCAGACTAACAACTTTGAATTCATATGAAAGGATGAAAGAGTGAAGGAAGGGACGTGGATGAAAAAAAGGTAAAGCATAAGTTCTGAGGAATTAATCAGACAATCACTGCACTCTTTACCCACTTTGCTCTTGACTAATCAAACAGTTAATGCCCTGACTCACTTGCTCATCAACCTAACAGACCCTGGTATGACAGTGGAGATGTATGATATTGAACTGTCTGGGGGTAAGACAGTTTGAAAAGCTGCTGGGATCCCACGAGGACCGTCAATCATTACCTCCAAAAAAGTAATTAGCCCCACCTGGCTTTTCAGCCCTTTTTTGCCACCTATACCAATAAATTACACCTTTACAGTCGAATACAATTTTATTGGTGGAATTATGTCACCCTTTACAAGGATCTAGTGATCCACGCGTTATGAAACACATTTGTAATGCTCTAAAGTCTAAACACATCCATACACTAAATATTGGTGTTTACACGGAGGAACAACCAGCGTGGGTGAGACTGAGAGCCATGACCCTTTGACACACATGGAAGCAGGTGTCCCCTCCCCTCTCACCAGCAGTGGGGCAGCCTCCGCGTCAGGACCGTGTGACTGTCCAGCAGGGCTGTGATGTCACAGGCATGTGTCTACCCCCCCCCCCCCCCCCCCCCCCCAACACCACACACCCCACCACACCCTCCGCACACCCACTAACTGAGGCTGAGGGGGATGACAGGGCTCTCTGGTGACCGGCTCAGGTGCCAGCCTTGTGCTTTCTAATATTAGATAGTTCTAATATCAGACACTTGGCGTGTATGTACAGTATAAGAGGGGCGTGATGTGATTTGTGTGTATGCGGTGGGGGGTGCGTGCGCGACTGTGTACTTGAGCGTGTGTTTATGCACAGTGTATTTTTAGGGGGGCTGTATTTTCCACTCCTTGTGCAGTGGTGGTGACGATGGAGTGGGGGAGGTGTAGGGGGTGCGTGGGGGAGGTGAGAGGTGAGGAGGGGGGTGCGAGGGCTCAGTGTAGTATGTGGGAATCACCTGCCTCTTATATCATTTAACCTTCATTAAAGCCTCCACACAGAGTGAACTGCTGATCCAATCATTTAGCAACTTAAAGGACCACTTCACCACTTTTCAACCTATCTTCATATAATAGGTCCTCACTAATAATTATGAAAAAATGGTGCAATTTTTTTCTACTCGGTCTGTGTCTCATAGGAGGGCTGTGGGCAGTTCAGAAACCGTCTTCCAGTGACATCATCGATGGGGAATACAAGCTAATAAAAACAGCAGGCTTTCTAGTCCTGAAAAGTTGCAATGCGAAAATGGAAGCCATCGTTCTCACGATAATGAAAATCTAAATATTTTTGTAAAAAAATCTGCCTAATGATGATGTCACTGGAAGACGGTTGTATCCCTGCTCTTCTATTAAGACATTTACTGTGTGTCAAAGGTCATGTCTCACCTAGATACAGGATCTGACACAAAATTTGACCTGAAGGTCAAGATTCAATTTGCCCCCTGAGCAAGGAGGCAGGCTCTATTAGTTCAATGGTAAAAATGTAAGCACTTGCGAAGGAAAACAAGTTCAAGTAGAAGAGGAAAGTTACATATTTAAGCCCTATTTTATACTATAAAAAAACTGTCGAAAACTATTTTCATGATTTTCAAAAGTTTCAAGGTTTTAATTTTTTTATAATTAAAATATTGGAGTAGTTGGACTGTTGGTTGTTGGACTATTGGCTGTCGGACTATTGGTTGTCGGACTATGTTGTCTGTACTGTACTGTACTGTACTGTACTGTACTGTACTGTACTGCCTCTCATCATGCACCTGTGCATGTGCTACACCGTAGTCTGTACTGCACCATGTACAGCTCAACAGCACCACTTTGTCACCTGTTGGTACTCTGAACATGCATACAGACATACAAAGGGACACACATTGCTGATCCTTGGAGTGGCAGCACCACTCAAAAAAGTGAACCTACATGCCCAAAATAGGGAGGCCAGGTTGGAAGAGGTGCTCGGGTGGCACAGTGGCAAAGTGCCGGCTTACCACCACAGAGGTTGGGGGTTTGAATCCACTGCAGTGCTTTGTTGAGCGTCTAAATGCACACAATTGGCCCGTGTTCAGGGCTGGGGCGCCACAGGACAGAAGCTCTACATCCTCCTGGTGGGGGCAGTAGGATACAACAGCACTGACATCATACAAATGTGTGGGACGAGGAATTAATTGGCATAATGTGAATCTGCTGAACATTTGGTACTCCTGCATCTCCCCGGAGGTCTGGCCTGGTGATTGGACAGTGCCTAATTCACTGGCTCTCAACGCGAGGTTAAGTACCCGTACAGAGGGTTATCTCTGGGACCCACATCTACACTGCAAAATCCATATTAATTTAACTCTGAGAGTGTGTAAATGGAACCAAATGGAGCCGTGAGGGTCCATTTGGTTGCATTTGTACAGTCTCAGAGTTACAGACCTGAGGAGACCATTTGGACCCTAATATAGCGTTCCTGGAACTTCCTGGCTGGACCCAATGTTTAATACTACCAATGATTTTTTTTTTTTTATATATTTTTTATCCCACGATTTTGTAACCCATTTTTCACCCCTGTGTCAATCATCTACTGTGATCCTGGGCTCTACACACCCTCCACCAACCTGGGGAGAGCAACGGACTTAACTCATGCTCCCTTCATGCTTGAGTGTCCAAGTTGCTCCTTTACACCTGACAGGGGGGAGTTTCCCTGGTTGGACATAGCGCGTGGAAGGAACACGTTATTCCAACCAGCTCCTTTCCCCTCCATCAGGCGCCCCGGCTGGCCAGGGGGAGGCAGTTTAGAGACCAGGATTACTGCATGTTTTTGTGAGGGTACCTACCTTAGGGGACACGGGGAGAACATGCAAACTCCACACAGAAAGGCCCTTTCGCCAACCCCGCCTTCGGGTATGGGCACTGATGACGCGGAGGAGGAAACACGCCGCCAGCACCCACAGTGCCCCGAGCGGGAATCGAACCCAGGACCTTCTAGCTGTGAGGCGACAGCACTACCAACTGTGCCACCGTGCACCGTAATACTACCAATGATTAATACTTAAATTAATACTTATTATAAAGCAATAATACAATAATACTTATTGTGCGACGAGGTAACATTGAAGCTTTAGTAGCGTGTCATATGAGTGACAGCAGGACGGTGAGGGAGCGAGGTAGTGAAGTTGAGGCCAAGGCCACCCCTTATTCTGATGTCAGAGGCACATGAGGAGCATGCCTGTGAGTAGTGGGTGTCCCTGTCACGTAGCGTGCACACACACTATAGAGTGCAAGCACACACACACACAAGCGCACGCACACACGCGCACGCGTGTGTGCGTGCGTCCCTGTCACGTAGCGTGCACACACACTATAGAGTGCAAGCACACTCTGAATGGCTCTAGTAGAGTGAAGGTTGAGAGACACATTTTGGTAATGGAATTTGCTAAAACAGAGGTCATTCCCCCTGCTTGAATTTTAGCACATGCTCCATCGGTTTATGGGATGATTTTAACACATTTATCACCGGAGTAATCAATAAGAAAACCCCGTCCCATGTTTTTGAGCGGTGCCTCCGCTCCATTATGCAGCTATGTGTGTCCCTATGTATACGTGTCTACATGACCAAGCACGGAAAGCTGCAACATGGTAACTCTGTCATTTCTCGACTGGCGGGCAGCTCGCCGGAACCCTGGGCGCGTTCCTGGAGGTCTGGATGTTCCGGGGAATCCCCGGGGACAACCTCACGGTAACTCTGTTATTTCTCGAAGATGTTTTCCAAAAATAATCAAAGCTCAGTACAGAGCACAGTACATTACAATACAGTACAGTACAGAGCACTGTACAGTAACTATTACAATACTGTAAATGTATAGTTGCACCACTCAGTTCACACAGGTGTGATTTTCCTAACCTTTGAAGAATCATCCGATCATGTACGTAGCTCCATTGCACAAACCTGCGCCTTAAAATAGCGAGATCGAATGTCCAAATGTCGGAAAATATTCTACAATCGCCAGTGACAACAAGGTAGAAAAATCCAGCCACTCAGTGCATGCCAACATTCTTGCATTGGAGACTCGATTACCCAGCAGCCCTGAGAAGTGAGCGTCAGTTGTTTCCTTCCAGTCACGTGTGACGTATCACAAAGTACCCGCGGAAAACCTCATATGTCTTAAAGGAGAATTCCATGCTAGAATGCTTTCTTATCTTTCTTACCTTTCTTTGTAGTTGTTACGTCCCCACCAAAGAGGTCCAGGTGTTTTTTTGTGCAAAAACTCCTTATTGGCTATTTCCCCTACCATAAGCCCTCAATGAATTGCATTGCATTGAATGGGAATTGAATGGGGCTATGGGGTGTTATGCTAGTTCGCTTATTTCCATCGAAAGAAGTAGTAAAGTGTGCCGCTTGGGATATTATTTACATTATGAAGAGAGGATATATACAAAGAAATTATAATTTTGAGCGATGGAAATAAGCGAATTAGCACAACACCCCATAGCCCCATTCAATTCCCATTCAATTCAATGCAATTAATTTGGGGCTTATGGTAGGGGAAAGAGCCAATAAGGAGCTTTTGCACAAAATAACACCTGGACCTCTTTGGTGGGGACGTAACAACTACAAAGAAAGGTAAGAAGGCCTTTTAGTATGGAATTCTCCTTTAAAGTCAAGTCAAAAAAATCAAAATTGCCCAAAAAAACCAAAGAAGACATAACTCGGCAGGGAATGAATTAAGTCGGGAAACTCGGGTTCAGCGGTCAAAGGATGTAAAACATCTCTTTTTATGTCTGGACGGGGTCATGTTTTCACTCATTTCAGTTTGTATGTATGTATGTTTGTTTGTCTGGGAAAGGGAGACATGTAATAGTCACTTATCTCAGGTGGAAATGGCATGGGGGCCTACTGTATCTTGACAAGTGTTGACAGATGTCCACTTACTGTACTACTACAATCTGTAAGGTGCTTTTTGTTATTCTTCCTCCCAAGGTGCTGTGAGATGTTGACGTTTTGACAAAGAACATCACAAATCCAGTCTCTCTCTCTCTCTCTGTGTCTGTCTTGCAGTCTCTGCACTGGGCAACCTGCCAGATGGCTGACGGAATACAGACACTGTTTGGTGTTGTATTTTATCTTTTCGCACTGCCTCCCACATGATGAGTGGCTTTGCGCCAGAGCTGAGGTTACGGAGGAGGCCACCAGTGTCACGTAGCGCCTGCAAACACAGGAACATAGGCCTCCGATCACATCATGTCTGTTTACACAGACGGACAGACAGGTAGACAGAGAACATGACAATTTACACTTGACACCAACTCTACAAAACTTGACAAATCATTCACTTTCACGACACTGACCTGGAGGCTTTCCAAAGCGTTTACCTGTATACATCAGTTTATTCTAAGAGCCGTTTTAATTGGATTGAAATTCTTCTAATGCAATCCTATACAATGCAAATACAATTCAAACAACAATTTAGTGGGAGCTACACTAGGCCTAGTTTTCTTTTTGCAATTTGCTAACTGCAGTATATACACCCACATCATCATCACCAATAATTGTTCTACAATATATGAGCGTCCTACAGGAGGCAAAGCGGACCTAGAGGCGTTCCAATTAGAGAAATATTTAAACTATATTCTTCTGCTTAGGCAGGCGGAGGGGCCCGGGCCATTTGGGCATTAATAGCCGAGGAGACCAGGCACGTATTGTAGGTGTGGCACATAAATACTTTTGTTAAGTTTAGTTTTAGATACAGTATGTCTGTTTGTAAGTGACGTGCTTGTTTTGTTTGGTATTTTGTTTCTTGGGGGATATCTGTATTTTCTCCATTTTTCTCTTGTTGCTATTTTTCATCTGCCCTCAGTTCTGTCAATCTCAAAAAATGTAAAGCTAAATAATTAAAAAAAAACTGTTCTATTACTCAGACTCTGAATGCGACACTGGCATGATCTTCAGTACCTTTCATGATGTAATCCTGAGTTTATTTTGTGCACATGTGTACCGAATTTTGTAGCCATCGCCTCAACTTAGTGCCATTCTGCCACATTGTTTAGCTGCATGTTTCAGTGCATATTTGCATGTTTCTGCCATTCCTTAGGTAGACCTACAGTATGTGCATGCTTTCTCAAGGTTGGTCATGCAGGGAAAGTTTTTTTATGACCTGTGTGTGGGTCTGTGCATGTCTGCATGTGTACTGTAGGCTACAGTACATGCACATACCAATTCATGCCTTCCATCATCCACAAATTAATTTGGATGTTTGCATGTGTATGTACAGTGCATGTACAGTATAATGTCATGCACATGCCCATTCATGCCTTCGTTCATCCACAAAAAGTAGGAATTTGCATGTCTGCATGTGTACAGTACATGTATTGTAAAGTACATGCACATGCATGCCTTCCTTCATCCATATGAGTGTGGTTAAGGCTCATCAGATCACATGATGAGCCAGACGAGTCGCCCCTTTACCAACTCGCCCCAGGCATACAGCCGGTGGAACTGTGCAGCCTGGTACTCCTAAAGTAACCTAAGTAAATAATGCTTAAACTGTTAAACCTAACCTTATTCCTAACCTTAACCCCAGTAAGACTATGCCTAAACCTAACCCTATATCTAAACTTAACCCCAGTAAAACTATGTCTAACCCTAAACTTATTTCTAACCTTATTCTCAGTAAAACAAAATAAGAATACAAGAACCACGGCACAGAGTGGTCGGCGTGAGGTTGGCAGAAAACAATCGAGGGGCGAGATGGTTTTGGGGCGACCGTACCTGATACCGATGAGCCAGTTGTTGAGATAGACTAGAGTAATTGCAGTTGTGTAATAACATGTGAGGGGTCCTTATGCCAGTTGTGTAATACAGTAACATGTGAGTGGTCCTTATGCCAGTTGTGTAATAACATGTGAGTGGTCCTTATGCCAGTTGTGTAATAACATGTGAGGGGTCCTTATGCCAGTTGTGTAATAACATGTGAGGGGTCCTTATGCCAGTTGTGTAATAACATGTGAGGGGTCCTTATGCCAGTTGTGTAATAACATGTGAGTGGTCCTTATGCCAGTTGTGTAATAACATGTGAGTGGTCCTTATGCCAGTTGTGTAATAACATGTGAGTGGTCCTTATGCCAGTTGTGTAATAACATGTGAGTGGTCCTTATGCCAGTTGTGTAATAACATGTGAGGGGTCCTTATGCCAGTTGTGTAATAACATGTGAGGGGTCCTTATGCCAGTTGTGTAATAACATGTGAGGGGTCCTTATGCCAGTTGTGTAATAACATGTGAGTGGTCCTTATGCCAGTTGTGTAATAACATGTGAGGGGTCCTTATGCCAGTTGTGTAATAACATGTGAGTGGTCCTTATGCCAGTTGTGTAATAACATGTGAGGGGTCCTTATGCCAGTTGTGTAATAACATGTGAGGGGTCCTTATGCCAGTTGTGTAATAACATGTGAGGGGTCCTTATGCCAGTTGTGTAATAACATGTGAGGGGTCCTTATGCCAGTTGTGTAATAACATGTGAGGGGTCCTTATGCCAGTTGTGTAATACAGTAACATGTGAGTGGTCCTTATGCCAGTTGTGTAATAACATGTGAGGGGTCCTTATGCCAGTTGTGTAATAACATGTGAGGGGTCCTTATGCCAGTTGTGTAATAACATGTGAGTGGTCCTTATGCCAGTTGTGTAATAACATGTGAGTGGTCCTTATGCCAGTTGTGTAATAACATGTGAGGGGTCCTTATGCCAGTTGTGTAATAACATGTGAGGGGTCCTTATGCCAGTTGTGTAATAACATGTGAGTGGTCCTTATGCCAGTTGTGTAATAACATGTGAGTGGTCCTTATGCCAGTTGTGTAATAACATGTGAGGGGTCCTTATGCCAGTTGTGTAATAACATGTGAGTGGTCCTTATGCCAGTTGTGTAATAACATGTGAGTGGTCCTTATGCCAGTTGTGTAATAACATGTGAGGGGTCCTTATGCCAGTTGTGTAATAACATGTGAGGGGTCCTTATGCCAGTTGTGTAATAACATGTGAGTGGTCCTTATGCCAGTTGTGTAATAACATGTGAGGGGTCCTTATGCCAGTTGTGTAATAACATGTGAGGGGTCCTTATGCCAGTTGTGTAATAACATGTGAGGGGTCCTTATGCCAGTTGTGTAATAACATGTGAGGGGTCCTTATGCCAGTTGTGTAATAACATGTGAGGGGTCCTTATGCCAGTTGTGTAATAACATGTGAGGGGTCCTTATGCCAGTTGTGTAATAACATGTGAGGGGTCCTTATGCCAGTTGTGTAATAACATGTGAGTGGTCCTTATGCCAGTTGTGTAATAACATGTGAGTGGTCCTTATGCCAGTTGTGTAATAACATGTGAGGGGTCCTTATGCCAGTTGTGTAATAACATGTGAGGGGTCCTTATGCCAGTTGTGTAATAACATGTGAGGGGTCCTTATGCCAGTTGTGTAATAACATGTGAGGGGTCCTTATGCCAGTTGCATTCAAAAAGACATACCAAGTTGAAGTTACTTTAGAGTTGAGTTGAAGTTAAAATCCAGAGACCAGCCTGTAAGGATGGGTTGCAAGGATTAAGCAGTAATCCAGTTTAAATCACAGTTTATCTCTTAATCATGTTGCACAACACTTTAAAGCATGGATTCAATTTAATTTAAGTTTAATTTAAACCTGGATGTAATCTAGGTTAATATTTCACTTTAAAGAGGGATTCATTTGTATGAGTTTACACCAACATTCTACTCATTTAAATCATAATCAAGGATTACATCTAAACTGCCACTTGAGGTGGTTTCGACTAAGAAAGGAAAGAGGCCGCACAGCTCGTAGTCACAATGCCATAAACTTTACTTTTCCAACGTTTCAGCAAACAGGTTGCCTTCTTCAGGTTATATATGACTTTAGATGGTTTCGACACTGGAGGCAAATTCCTCACATGAATTTGAATCATTTGAGTTTCTTGAAGAGACTAATAAAGTATTCATTCAATCAATCAATCAATCAATCAATCACCTGCTAATACCTTGTATCAGCAGAATTAATTGTATAAGGAAAAGGAACAAGATATAAAGACATCAAATTATTCTCAGACCATATAATACCACTGGTCGGGCAGTATCCTCATATTGTTATTTACAACTGATATAATTCCATATGGCATCCAAAAATAATAAAGAATCCCTGGATTAATCTTAATGGTTTAAGGGGGCACGGTGGAGCAGTCAGTATAGTGCTGTCACCTCACAGCTAAAATGTCCTAGGTTCGATTCACGCTGGGGGCGTGATCTCCCATCTGCGTCATCAGTGCCCGTGGGGTTGGCAAGAGGAGTTTGCATGTTCTCCCCATGTCCCCTAGGGTAGGTACCCTCACAAAAACATGCAGTAATCCTAGTCTCTACTTCATTGATTGACATCAAATAGGGCCTGTCAGCTCAAACCCACAATACAATACTTTGTTTTCAAGAGTTTTGTTACGCACCAATTAGTCTAGGGGTAAAGGGTATGCATAACGTATAAACTGGACAGGAAACCTTGCTGAAAAGTTGATTAACAAAGATTGAGCATGTGATTATTACGTGGATACAGTATGTAAAGATATCATGCCTCTTGGACACACACCCAACAACACATCTGTGCCCTGCGTCTCTTTACTGTTACAGTATTTGTCATCATAGATCATACTGGAGCCAATTTATTTAAACAAAGCTGAAATATGTGTACCTGCCAAGAAACATGTGTAACTTATATAATAGTAGGAAGCAGGGCCAGAGGGAATATACAGTACAGCAACATTCAGAAGAATGGAACCATCCACGCCAAGCTATGATGTTCTTTTGATCGGCTCCAGAATCATTGAGTCATTGATCAGTTGCTCACGCTCTGACGTGAATGTTTGCTTTTGGGCTAATTTGCATACTGTGAGGCTCATTTACATTGTGTGAAGAATCAGAACTGACATGTATTATGCTTCAAGGAGACATACTTGGGTGACAGGTTTGGCAACTGTGTACTTGTCTTATTTGGTGCAGACCTGAGTAGGGAAATTTCCTAATAAATACTCCATTGTAAGTCAGGCTCTGTGTGTGTGTGTGTGTGTGTGTGTGTGTGTGTGTGTGTGTGTGTGTGTGTGTGTGTGTGTGTGTGTGTGTGTGTGTGTGTGTGTGTGTGTGTGTGTGTGTGTGTATGTGTGTCCCACGCAAGCCCCAAGCAATAGAGGAGATAATAACATAATGACAGACCATTCCTCGAGTCATAATTCTCCAGCAGCTTGAGGCAGAAGAAGTAACTGACATAAGTTACTCTGTACACACTGACTGACTGGCTTTCCTCTGCCCCACACCTACACCAACGCACTCGTTAGCTATGATGGGGCCTTTCAGCTCAGCCCCTCAGCCCCTCACACCCACTTCCCCCCTCTCCTTTTCTTACTTATTATCATGTCACTTGTAGTTCACTGCCTTGTTCCCCTCCTCCTCCTTTCCATGCACAGCGTTGCAGCTCACCTGCTCTGCCTTCGCGCGAGCTCTGTCCCCATGCTTGCTTGCTAGTTGTCGCCATGAATAAATGGATGAGGGAAATAGCACGTAAAACAAACCAAAGACACACACCACTGGGGGACAAAAATGCCGACTTGCAGATTCCTCTCACTGAGATTTGTCACGGTGAATGATTGATGAGAGGAGACAGACTGTAAACATGTCTGTGTGTGTGTGTGTGTGTGTGTGTGTGTGTGTGTGTGTGTGTGTGTGGGAAGGGGGGGGGGGGGGGGGCTTGTCTGTCCCTGGCTGTATGCATTATTGAGGGCTTGAAAACATGGGGAAACAGAGGAACTTGTCTGTTTAGCAGGCATCAAGTTATTTTTGTATGAGCCCGTTTTATATTGATTATTGATGAGTGTTCCACATGCCTGTGATTTGTTGCCGAACATAAATAAAACCTTTGTCTCAACTCCACAGAAAAGACACAACAACAATGTGTGTTTCATTTGTAAACACACTGGTGCTGATGAGCCCATGTGTGGTGAATTAGCTGGAAAGTTTAGACTTTAGAGGCTCCACACGAATGCACACAATCGGTACCTCCATTTATAATGTGTGTATGAGATGAAGATGCAGTGTTGTCAGTGACACCTATTTGTTAGTGTATATGTAATGAGTGTACTGTATGTGCTGCCAGCCTGTCCATGTGGTAATGTTAAATGGTGCATTTATATGGGACCTTTATCCAAAGTGCTTTACAATGTGCATCACATTCACCCATTCACGAAGAAAACCATGCGAGACACCAACCTGCTCATCAGGAGCTCAGGGGTTCGGTGTCTTGCTGAGCCGGGGATCAAACTGAGAACCTTCAGTTTCATAAGCAGCCGTTCTACTACGTACCGCCGCCCACGGCGTGTGTGCGTGCGGCGTGCGTGCGTGTGCATGTGTGTGTGTGCGCGCGCAATAGCAGATCCTGGTCAGGGTTAGATGTCACTTCTAATATCATCATATGGCAACTGGAGCTCTATTATTCATGACATCAATGCAGAGATTCAACCAGGCTTTAATACAGGACAACCTGTTCCCCTCAGGCTCTATCCCTCCTCCTCACTGAGGCTGCTCTCTCTTCTAATCCCTTCTCTCCATTTATTTTTAATAATCATTTTCATTTTTAAATTGTTCCTGTGGGTTTCTATTGGGTCATGTGGGGTGGTCTTCCTCTAAGTGGCATATCCAGACTTTTTTGACGGCCAAAGTACTGACTTATGCCTCTCCCTAATATGCCACATAATACAATGTCTTAGATTTCTGTGTTTAACGTTTAAAAGGAACTGGTTGGAAGAACGTGTTCCTTCCACGCGCTACATCCTACCGGGAACCAGGTCAGGTGATAAGAAGCGGCCTGTTCACTTGGCAGAGGGAGAGTAGTATTACAGCTTAGGCAATTGGCACCGGGTGAAAAATGGGTTACAATATCGTGGGATAATCACAGAGAGCTCTTGTGTGCACTTACTATGGGGTAAACGTACTGTAACCAAAGTTCATGAACTAACTTAGATGTTTAGCGGCTGACTCATATCATCTCATCACAGAGGACAGCTGCTTTCATGCTCACCCACTTCACAACTCACGTCTTTCCCGGCAATACAAATCTTGCGTATATGCTATATTTATATCCATAAACTCTATTTCAAATTTCCCTTTTTCTCTGAATTCCCAGTTTTCCCCACACATGTTGTCCCTATCACTTAAGTTCTAACCAATGCAGTAGTAGACCATGCATGTCCAGGGGTGATAGTGATACACACGCTTCTTTTCACCTGCCAGTGAGGAGTTTCAATGGAACACCATAATGTCTCTAGAACGTAGGAGGGAGGGTTAGTACTGGCTCAGCAATTCTTTGAGTCCATGTGACCAGAATCAAAGTCTCATTAATGGAAAAAGTGTGAAATCTCAACATCTGTTATGAGCATCAGATGGCAAGTTTACTGACAAGCAAGTCTTTACATTTTCCATAATTGATTTATCCAACTCTCTGCATCCATTCCTCACATTTATCTTCCATGTCAGAGCATTCCAATAATTTATTTTCAAAAGTGTCCACTGGGCTGGCTACTCTTTGTGCACTGCTCCTATAGTGAGACATCTCCTGTGTAGCAGCAGTGTGAGATCACAGTTCTCTGTGCAGGCTGAAAGCCAGCCAACCAACTAAACGGTGCCCACGTCACCAAACTCTGACAGCACCCATGGGCACAATAATCATATTCCGAGCGAGGAAAACAAATTAAGAAAGAGAGAGAGAAAGAATAAGAAAGAATAAAGGAAAGAAAGAAAGATAGAATAGAAAATAGAGAAAGAAAGGAAAGGAAGGAAACACCCATACATACATACATACTGTGCCTACTCTCAAACCCACACAGTTTTTGCATCCCCCACTGTGGAAACATGTGTCAAGTGTGCAAAATAAAGCATTAGATTGCCAGACAGGACTGTCCTTGCTGGCTACATGTGGACTTATAGCTGCCTCCCGAGAACATAAAATATTCATCCACCATGAGGATGTACAGTAGAGCGACCACAATGTCATATACTGTACAATGACAATATAACTCAAATCAGGCACTTAAACAACAACGTTTTCACATAGACTTGTTATAAGGCAACCAGGATAGGAGGCCGATTTTTACGAAACACTTTTTGACAGTACTACAGATTTTGT
>NC_137868.1:26093963-26118963 GCF_963924005.1 Protomyctophum bolini | reverse complement strand
CACCTCATAGACACTCACCTACCCAACCCACCTCCACCACCTCTAACACTCACCTACCCAACCCACCTCCACCCCCTCATAGACACTCACCTACCCAACGCACCTCCACCCCCTCATAGACACTCACCTACCCAACGCACCTCCACCCCCTCATAGACACTCACCTACCCAACCCACCTCCACCGCCTCATAGACACTCACCTACCCAACGCACCTCCACCCCCTCATAGACACTCACCTACCCAACGCACCTCCACCCCCTCATAGACACTCACCTACCCAACCCACCTCCACCGCCTCATAGACACTCACCTACCCAACCCACCTCCACCACCTCATAGACACTCACCTACCCAACCCACCTCCACCGCCTCATAGACACTCACCTACCCAACGCACCTCCACCCCCTCATAGACACTCACCTACCCAACCCACCTCCACCGCCTCATAGACACTCACCTACCCAACCCACCTCCACCACCTCATAGACACTCACCTACCCAACCCACCTCCACCACCTCTAACACTCACCTACCCAACGCACCTCCACCCCCTCATAGACACTCACCTACCCAACCCACCTCCACCGCCTCATAGACACTCACCTACCCAACCCACCTCCACCACCTCTAACACTCACCTACCCAACCCACCTCCACCCCCTCATAGACACTCACCTACCCAACGCACCTCCACCCCCTCATAGACACTCACCTACCCAACCCACCTCGACCCCCTCATAGACACTCACCTACCCAACCCACCTCCACCCCCTCATAGACACTCACCTACCCAACGCACCTCCACCCCCTCATAGACACTCACCTACCCAACCCACCTCCACCGCCTCATATACACTCACCTACCCAACCCACCTCCACCACCTCATAGACACTCACCTACCCAACCCACCTCCACCGCCTCATATACACTCACCTACCCAACCCACCTCCACCACCTCATATACACTCACCTACCCAACCCACCTCCTCTAACACTCACCTACCCAACCCACCTCCACCACCTCATAGACACTCACCTACCCAACCCACCTCCACCACCTCTAACACTCACCTACCCAACCCACCTCCACCACCTCTAACACTCACCTACCCAACCCACCTCCACCACCTCATAGACACTCACCTACCCAACCCACCTCCACCACCTCTAACACTCACCTACCCAACCCACCTCCACCACCTCTAACACTCACCTACCCAACCCACCTCCACCACCTCATAGACACTCACCTACCCAACCCACCTCCACCACCTCTAACACTCACCTACCCAACCCACCTCCTCTAACACTCACCTACCCAACCCACCTCCACCACCTCTAACACTCACCTACCCAACCCACCTCCACCACCTCTAACACTCACCTACCCAACCCACCTCCACCACCTCATAGACACTCACCTACCCAACCCACCTCCACCCCCTCATAGACACTCACCAACCCACCTCCACCCCCTCATAGACACTCACCTACCCAACCCACCTCCACCACCTCATAGACACTCACCTACCCAACCCACCTCCACCACCTCTAACACTCACCTACCCAACCCACCTCCACCACCTCTAACACTCACCTACCCAACCCACCTCCACCACCTCTAACACTCACCTACCCAACCCACCTCCACCACCTCTAACACTCACCTACCCAACCCACCTCCACCACCTCTAACACTTACCTACCCAACCCACCTCCACCACCTCTAACACTTACCTACCCAACCCACCTCCACCACCTCTAACACTCACCTACCCAACCCACCTCCACCACCTCATAGACACTCACCTACCCAACCCACCTCCACCACCTCTAACACTCACCTACCCAACGCACCTCCACCGCCAATTAAATGTCTTGATGGCAAAGTATACATCCTGAACACAGCAGGTGTACACTGCACACTCCTGACCCTTTCCAGGTCCATTTCTGGCATTCTCGGCATTCAATTAACTATTTCTTGCAGCAAGCACTCAAACCCAAGTAGATCTGCTATTTTCTGCGAAGATATTTAATGTTCAGTGACAACAGAAAAGACACCTGAGGGATTCAACCAAGTAAAGGGTTTAAGTTCCAATATTCCTCGCCTTGTCAAACACTCCATTACTGTGCCCTTTGACCTTTGATACACATCAAATCCTTAGCTATCCATTTGTAACTCTGAGAGTGATATTTGTACACTCTCAAATTGCCACTCGTGCTTTTATAATGCATTGAGTTGGGGCTGGGCAATATGACTTCAAATAAATATCACAATTATTTCAAACGTTTCCCTCAATTATGATTAATGAATGATTATAAAACAATAGTGAAAACAACCGATCTACAAGCTCACAGTGTGTGGTGATGTGACGCGTTGTAAGCTTGTAGGTTGGCTATTTTCACTATTTTTGTACACCACCATTGTGGATTGCATAGAAAGTGTCATTATAAAATGGTTAGTAAAGTATAATGATTGCATTATGAGTTCTTATATGAGTACTATACTGTAAAGGTTATAGCATATTCACCTATAAGTCATTCTAGAATGTGTTATGATTATTGTTATACAGCATTATTATACAGTGTTATGAGAAGATTATTATGCATTATAATATATGTTTATAATGCATTAGACATGGTATGCATATAAACATCAGTTCTAATTTGTTTGTGTTGAGTCATTGATAAGAATAAAAGACATGCTTCTCGATCATTCAGTTATAAGTCTGTTAATGGTTCTAAATATCACTTTGGATATATTTCTGGTTAACAGCCCAGCCCTGTTGAATGCTGTCCATATTACCTCTATAGCCCAGCCCTGTTGAATGCTGTCCATATTACCTCTATAGCCCAGCCCTGTTGAATGCTGTCCATATTACCTCTATAGCCCAGCCCTGTTGAATGCTGTCCATATTACCTCTATAGCCCAGCCCTGTTGAATGCTGTCCATATTACCTCTATAGCCCAGCCCTGTTGAATGCTGTCCATATTACCTCTATAGCCCAGCCCTGTTGAATGCTGTCCATATTACCTCTATAGCCCAGCCCTGTTGAATGCTGTCCATATTACCTCTATAGCCCAGCCCTGTTGAATGCTGTCCATAATACCTCTATAATGTGTCTGTCTCGTGCACAGATGAGGGGAGCCTGTGTCATGCACTCCTCCCCTGCTCATCATCATCATCATTGCCACGGATATCTCTGGAGGAATGGTCCACAGTGACTCCACACATCCAGCTACTGTGTGTGTGTGTGTGTGTGTGTGTGTGTGTGTGTGTGTGTGTGTGTGTGTGTGTGTGTGTGTGTGTGTGTGACTGTGCGTGCGTGTGGTGGTGGTGGAGGGGGTGGTTACACCTGCTGAATCAGGCGCTTCGCTGCCACAGGCTGTGATGAAAAGCAATCCACAAGCATCAGCCACACACACACACACACACACACACACACACACACACACACACACACACACACACACACACACACACACACAGAGCTCTATAAATGCACACTCACGCGGTGGCCCCGTCACACATAGTAGCCGATCTGGTTTCAGCGACACAGAGTCTTCAACTGGGCCGGGGCACTCAAACCTATACCCTGCAACACATTAAGCTAGTGCATTGGTTGGCACACACATGCACACGTACACGGCCACACGCATGCAGCGCACGCACACACATACACGCGCACGCTTGCGCGCTCACACACACACACCAGTTGGCCGCGGCTCTTGGTAGTGTCCCGTTCAGCAGGCACTTGAAAGGACACCCTGGAGAGGAGTTCTTTTCACAGTAATAGTACCCAGCATGCACTTAGTGAAGACCCATTGGCCCTCTCCCACTGTAGTGAAGGGGATGAGGGTTCTCTGTTCCATGGCACAACGCCCTGCACCCCCCCTAAACCCCCGTCACCCCACCCTGATGAGGGTTCTCTGTTCCATGGCACAACGCCCGTCACCCCCGTCACCCCACCCTGATGAGTGGAGCAAGAAGAGTCTTTCATGGACACAGTGCTGCACTCCACACCGGCCTTGCATATCGTTGCTGTCGGGTGGAAACCTCCTATGTGTAAACTGTTATACTTTTCAGGATTCAAATTCAAAAGTAGCAGAAATAGAAGATGTACATCTATTATTTTTGCAACAATTTGTGTGACATTGTAGTATGATGAACTGATGAAGTATGTTTATGCAAACAGCAAAGACATGAAACGTTTAAATATGGAGATAAGAGGTTTCTGCCTGATAGCAATGATATTATACAGTAGTAGTACTATACTTACACGCATGCAAGCACACGCACACACACATGCGCACACACACACACACACACACACACACACACACACACACGCATGCACGCACGCACACACACACGCGCACACACACACACACACACACACACACACACACACACACACACACACACACACATGCAGACACACACACACACGCATGCACGCACGCACACACACACGCGCACACACACACACACACACACACACACACACACACACACACACACACACACACACACACACACACACACACACACACACACACACACACACACACACACACACACACACACAAACTCGTATGCCCGTCCACTGCTTGTCAAATTACAATTTAGGCATTTAGCAGACGCTCTTAAAGCTGCTATAAGCAATAATATGTAAAAATATTGATGACCTTTTTTTCTTTTTTTTTTGATTTTCCTAGAAGCTTTGTCATTGGTCGATTTGGCTGGCTGCTTCCTGATTGGTTAGTCATTACGACCAGGTTGTCTTTCGACCAATGACAAAGCTTCTAGGAAAATCTTTGAATGCAGATTGCGGCCCCTAGATGTGTCACAGAGACTAAAATTATTTGGGAGCGTTCTACCTGGCAAAAATAAATAAAAATAAATAAAAGGTAATTAAAAATACATATTATTGCTTAAAGCAGCTTTAATCCAGAGCGATTTACATTAAGCAAGAACAAAAACCATGGCAATACATCACATACATAAAAAGTATAGTTATCATGAATCATACGTAAGTTAAGAACGTAACTGGACTATCTATATGAAACTATGCATGTATGCTTTTAATGCTAAGTCTACATAAAATGCTATAAGTCTACATAAAATGCTATAAATCTACATAAAATGCTATCTAAGTCACATACTTGCACAGCGTAATCTCAAAGAGAGAGAACGGACCAGAGGGAGCCAAGAGAGACAGAAAATGACTCTAATAGTGCTGCTTGGTTGGTTTACGCAAACCTTTCCGCCCTCATCTGCTGAAACAACACAAGCTGCATGTCAATGCCCCTATATTCTGTATATATATATACACTCACCGGCCAGCCAGTCATATGGCAGCAACTCAATGCACTTAGGCCATAGACATGGTCAAGACCATCTGCAGTTTAAACTGAGCATCAGAATGGGGAAGAAAGGTGTTCCCAACGTGGCTGTTGGTGCCAAACCGTCTGGTCTGAGTATTTAAGAAACCTGCTCATCTACTGGGATTTTCCCACACAACACACACACACACACACACACACACACACACACACATACACACACTACATATACATACGTGAGCTTGTACATCTGCTATAAAAGTAATTAACACGTCATTTTAAAACGTAGGGATTTTGCAAAGTACAAATACTAATAGTGTATACACGCACGCAGGCGACACACATTCACTCACTTACAGAGAAATCCCTTCAATTTCCTTGGGGTGGTTTGTCTCCTTGCCACTGGTCCTTCTGTTGTCTAAACACAGAGGCCATGCAGACATGCAGCCCCTTGCTGTGCCACTGAGGTAGAAACAGTAAGCTGATCTGTCTGTTCATGTCCATCCTGTCACATATTCTGAAGGCACATCCAACTCTGAGAATGTACACATTTAAGGGTCCATTTGGTTACATGTGGAGCACCCTCTAAGTTACAAATGGACAAATCAACATTCAAGATATTTACTGTGTATTAATAATTATTCTATCACACTATCTATAATATTTGTTCTCAAAATGGTAAAAAACTAAAAAAGTAGGGTCCAGGGATCCTCACGGTTCATTAAGGGGCCTCTAAATGGACCCTTATAGGTCTGTAAATCTATCTATACAAATGGAAACACATTTGGTTCCATTTGTATGCTTTCAGAGTTATGGGGGTCCTTGCAATTAAGAGGTTTGAGAACCACTGATTTTATTTCTATCTGTCTCGATCTCTCTCTCTTACTGAACACATTGTCCATATTCTCTTTGATATTCCTGTGTGTGTTGGCCAGCTCAGAACACATATTCTCTGTGATATTCCTGTGTGCGTTGGCCAGCTCAGAACACATATTCTCTGTGATATTCCTGTGTGCGTTGGCCAGCTCAGAACACATATTCTCTGTGATATTCCTGTGTGCGTTGGCCAGCTCAGAACACATATTCTCTGTGATATTCCTGTGTGCGTTGGCCAGCTCAGAACACATAATTCTCTGTGATATTCCTGTGTGCGTTGGCCAGCTTAGAACACATATTCTCTGTGATATTCCTGTGTGCGTTGGCCAGCTTAGAACACATATTCTCTGTGATATTCCTGTGTGCGTTGGCCAGCTTAGAACACATATTCTCTGTGATATTCCTGTGTGCGTTGGCCAGCTTAGAACACATATTCTCTGTGATATTCCTGTGTGCGTTGGCCAGCTTAGAACACATATTCTCTGTGATATTCCTGTGTGCGTTGGCCAGCTTAGAACACATATTCTCTGTGATATTCCTGTGTGCGTTCGCCAGCTCAGCATCACCGACGGAATTCCTCACCTGTGCACTGGAACGCTGAGGATTATGGAAACATTCTCCGCTGCTCAGTCTAAACGTAAATTCTGCATCTCTTCAAGTGGAAATCAAGTGGATGTCTGTCTCTCTGTGTGTGTGTGTGTGTGTGTGTGTGTGTGTGTGTGTGTGTGTGTGTGTGTGTGTGTGTGTGTGTGTGTGTGTGTGTGTGTGTGTGTGTGTGTGCGTGCGTGTGTGCGTGCGAGCGGGTTCCTTGGCCGCCTGGACATGTAGGTAGGACGAGAATAATGGTAAGCCTTTTGGAATCAGGAAGAAAGTTCCTTTTAGATGCTTTTAGATGCTTGGAATACCATGTTGAATCCTTGCTGTCTGAGATAGAGGGTGAATTACTGTCCAGGGAGTGCAATGTCTGTGCATGTGTGTTCGTGAGTGCACTTGCAGTGTCTTTGTGTGTGTGTGTGTGTGTGTGTGTGTGTGTGTGTGTGTGTGTGTGTGTGTGTGTGTGTGTGAGAGAAAGTGAGGGAGTTACAGCATCCCTCTCCCCCTCGCTCTTCCTTTTGAGGCGAGCGCCGGCTGTGTCTACTCACGAGACTAAAATTATGGGAGCGCTATTGAGAGAGGCCTATTATGGTATGAGGACACAACAGATCTCGCTCCCACATACACACACGCACGCGAGCGCCTGCATATCACACACACAGTCCCACGCACACGCACACACACACACACACACACACACACACACACACACACACACACACACACAAATAGTTACACCACCCCAGGTGATGGAAATCAGGCCAATGCAGAGTTATCAGTGCAGGCATTCGTATAATGTTCTGATGGATGCAGTGGATTCCATACATTCCTTCGTAGTCAGGTTTAGTGCTCGGTATAGAAGTGACTAAACACACGATTATCTAATAACAGTGCAGAACGTAATAAAACTAAACCTGTGACTCATTGTTACAGTCATGAAGTCATCCAGAGGAAAGGGAACCACTTCAAATATGAGAAGAATGTGAAGGCTAGAGACCAGACAAGGGAAGAAAAGAAACACCTGTATCATATTAGTATTGGGGTATTTGAGAGGATATTATACATCTTGCTGCAAATAACCCGATCATGCCTATTGTGGGGGGAACATTTGCCCAAAGTGGCAGACATTCGTTGTAGACAGAGAAAGTACAGTTGTAACTCCAGTACGTACTAAGACTATAGAGGATTTAAGTGGTTGAGTTGAGCTTCAACACAAGCTATATGGGTAGAATAGAATGCATGGTGAGATACAGCTATAACTCTGTTTACTGTTAGCCTAAACTTTCCCTCGTACTGATCATATTCCAACAACAGCCATTTCGCTCTAACTTCACACTCAGGGGACACCCAGGTATAATGACACCCGTTCGTGTATATTTACCACGCCTCTGTTTGTACACTTATTCTTCTTTTGGTGATTCTTGGCCCTGGTTGTAGGACAGCACACTGTAGGGACAATAGATGTACCACCGGACAGAATGGGGCTGATATTGAAAGGGACATGAGATACGGCACAGAGAGACACACCTTGCAGGACACAGTAGAGTTAAAAGAGAAAGGGACATGACACATACGTCCTGCACCCAGGCTTTCAGGGAGCACAGCGAGTGGGGGGACAACTTGTTCAACCCATGGACACACGCACGCATGCACGCACGCACACGCACACACACACACACACACACACACACA
This sequence comes from Protomyctophum bolini, assembly GCF_963924005.1. Taxonomy (NCBI): domain Eukaryota; kingdom Metazoa; phylum Chordata; class Actinopteri; order Myctophiformes; family Myctophidae; genus Protomyctophum; species Protomyctophum bolini. The sequence goes on along the minus strand of NC_137868.1, from coordinate 26,110,451 downwards.
CACACACACACACACACACACACACACACACACACACATACAGTATAGACATACACAATCACAGAGATATCGTATACAGTACATCCTGTCACCCTTCCACAACCCACATTCCAAAATGCACACCCACAAACACACAAAATCACAAATATATGTGTGTGTTTATGTCCTAAGTGCATCCACACAGAACACGTATATTATGATAATAGATCATACAATCAAAACTATATGTTTTGCTACTACAGTACACCTAGTGTACACCTCCAAAGCTCACACAAATCGGTACACATTCTCTCTCTCTCTCTCTCTCTGTAGTCATGTGATCAAAATGTATCAGTCAATGGTGACTGGCTGCAGTCTGCAGCCTGACATACTGTTGTCTGCAGTCTGACATATATGTGGTCTGCAGTCTGGCATACTGTGGTCTGCAGTCTGACATACTGTTGTCTGCAGTCTGACATACTGTGGTCTGCAGTCTGACATACAGTACTGTGGTCTGGAGTCTGACATACTGTGGTCTCACTGGTCTGCAGTCTGATACTGTGGTCTGCAGCCTGACATACTGTTGTCTGCAGTCTGACATACTGTGGTCTCACTGGTCTGCAGTCTGACATACTGTGGTCTGCAGCCTGACATACTGTTGTCTGCAGTCTGACATACTGTGGTCTCACTGGTCTGCAGTCTGACATACTGTGGTCTGCAGCCTGACATACTGTTGTCTGCAGTCTGACATACTGTGGTCTCACTGGTCTGCAGTCTGACATACTGTTGTCTGCAGCCTGACATACTGTTGTCTGCAGTCTGACATACTGTGGTCTCACTGGTCTGCAGTCTGACATACTGTCGTCTGCAGTCTGACATACTGTTGTCTGCAGTCTGACATACTGTGGTCTGCAGTCTGACATACTGTGGTCTGCAGTCTGACATACTGTGGTCTGCAGTCTGACATACTGTGGTCTGCAGTCTGACATACTGTTGTCTGCAGCCTGAAATACTGTGGTCTGCAGTCTGACATACTGTGGTCTGCAGTCTGGCATACTGTGGTCTGCAGTCTGACATACTGTAAGTCCCAATCTGTTGTCCTGTAGCACTCTTCCGCAGACCACCGCTGGTAGCGGGTTTATCTTGGTACAAGGCAAGCCATACCATTATGGTATACTGTAGGTAAATTCAGTAATACTTTAAACAGCTATTAAACAGCATCACAGCCACATACACGACACAGAGGAGATTTTCAGTTTAAAAAAAAAGGGCAGTCACTTGTGATGAGTGACTTGATTGTCAAATTAATTGATTACCCGCACTGTGTGTGTGTGTGTGTGTGTGTGTGTGTGTGTGTGTGTGTGTGTGTGTGTGTGTGTGTGTGTGTGAGTGTGTGTGTATGTGCGTGCGTCATATCTGTCACTCTGAGGCTTCCAGCGCTATTATAACGAGCATACGCTTGGCGTCACACACAGCTTATCTACATTAACCCGTTGGCTCTCATGTCTTAATAATGTGTGTGTGTTTGTGTGTTTGTGTCTTTGTGCCGTATGCGTGTGCTTGTCCCTCATATATTTATGTATACATACATGTGCGAGCATGTTCATCCACAGCATAAGGCAACGATGCCCAAACACATCTTACTCATATTTTAATGTCTGACTATCCACAGTGACTCAGAGCAAAGACCCCGGCTCAGAGCTACGGGTGCAGAGCTGCCTCGGCATCCTCCTCGCACAGCCTCTTCCTCCAACCTCATCTTCCTCCCAGTCACTCCCCCAACTACCACCGCACCGCACACCCCACCCTAAAACATTCCTTGTCCTACGCTGATCCAGCCAGGGCCTTTGGGGGAAGTCAGCCCGAGCAGGCCGAGGCCATGCCAGACCGCCCCCACCACTCAACCCCCCCCCCCCCTTGCACTCTTTTATAGGCCCTCATTCATATCAGAGATTATAGTCCCCGACAGCACAAGAACAGAATGAATTCCTCACATACAAGTTGACGGCGTGATCCGCTTGCATGTAGCCGATTGGCTACCAAAACAGTAGGTCATGTAACGATACATCGAGATGGTTAATAATTGAAACAAGTACGTGACAATTCCAAACATTAGAAAAATGTTTTATATACTGTCTGTAGTCTAGTTTTGAGTTTGTTCATCACACACGGTTTGTTTGTTTTGGGTGTGTGTGTGGGAGGGGGGCGGGGGGAGAGGAGGTCTATGCGATACCATACCATCACATACATTTAAGACCAAGATACATTTAAGACCAACATAAATTCCTGTGTTCAAATGGTCGAAACAGAATCTTAATTCCTGTGCCACCATTGACTCCAGCTCTACACCTCCCCTGCCGGGGATTTCAGCCGAACGTTTTATTTTGAACACCCCAAAATTCACCCGGTGAACCGGAAGTAGGCTAGATATCGGCCATTACGGGTCTGCCGCTGGATGCTTTTGCTTTCATTAATATAGTAAACACAGATTATTTTATTGAGCTCCTAACATCGACTTTCTGTTCAATCACCTCAATCTGAGCCTCAATTCAGAGAAAAACGCAGCTAAACATCGCACACACAGCAGAAGCAAGCGTTGCCTAGCAACGGGGAAGCTACTATACGCAATATCTTTCGGAATCAATAGTAATCCTTATCAAAACATCTCGTCACTGGCATATATGTGTTTAGTACATATACACGAGAAATCTGGTGACTGGCACAGATTGAAACAGATCAAGTGTGATCAAAGGGGAGCTCATCAGCACTGCAAGACTGCTGTGAATACACAGACTAGCTTATGTTCAAGACCACCTGCAATCAACACATTAACCTGGAGGAATATGCTGTTACCATACTACTACATCAGTAAATGCATTGATGATGTCACAGTCTCCAAGACCATCAGCTTCCATAGAGGTGGGCTCATGAAATCCCAGAATGCTGCCTTAAAATCTGGTGACAAAATGGCCTTCAGAACATGTCTGCACAGAAAATGGAATGTCTTTGACATGAAGGACACCGGTGGCGGCGCATGCGACAATGCATCCAGTCCATTACTGACAGCCCCACAGCCTGTGATAGCATCACCTCCCTCGCAAATAGATGGAACCACTTACACACATTTTCGACGTCCAAGAACAACATCCCTGCAAGCAAATCCACTCCTCTTCCTGATGAACAGTATGCAGTTTGCATACCGTTCAAACAGGTCCACTGACGAGAATGCTGTTCATCCACTCAACACAATTTTCCCAGAGAATAAACTAATGGAGAAGCTGGCCCTGCTGGGCATAAACACCCGCCTATACAGAACTGGATTCTTAACTTTCTGACGACACCTCCAGCTCCATCACGACACTCTGAGCACTAGTGCCCCCCCCCCCCCTGTGTCATCATGACACACGGCTGCTCTGCCAGATACATCTCCAACCATGGTTGGAGTTAGCATACGATGAGGAGGTGGAGCAACTGATGAAAGTGAATGTCCTGTTTGTTGAGGAGCTCATCCTAGACTTCAGGAGAGCCCATGCTGACCATTCCCCCTGCTCATCCATGGCTTCCCAAGTGAGGAAAAGCACCAATAGTTTCTCTGTGTTCACATCACAGATTACCTCAGGCTCAAGGGGTCACTCAATACCGCTGCCACACATTCAACAAAGCTCAGCAGCGCCTATGTGACACAAGTCCCTTTCACCTTCCTCACCAAGTTCTACAGGGGAATCATAGCGACAGCCATTACCAGCTGTATCACTGTTTGGTGCAGAAAGTGCACCACTACGCCGCTTAACCCCAATCAGTTACAGTAGTTACTCTACCACTCAGCATTATGAGAGACCTCACACACCCCTCCCACCATTGCCTTCCAGGGAATGTTTCTTCAGGGTCCAGGTCCACAAGACTCTTTCATTGCAATCATTGCTATAGTGTTTGTTCAGTAACAGGGGTCTCCTTGTCTCTCCAGCTCTTTATTAAAACAGAAAATACATTTTCAGGTAGGTGACAACATTTCAGCCAATCAGAAAAGTCTATCGCGAGACTTCGCGAGCTCCATCCACTTACATGGAGCTCACAAAGTCTCGCGATAGACAAGAGCTCACTATTTACGGCTGAAACACGGCAACGGCGTTACTATGAAGTAAAGTGTGACGCTTATGCTGACATTATGGACAGAAGATATATACAAAAAAATATTTTCGAGCGATGGAAATAAGCAAATTAGCACTAAAATCCAACGCCCCAGTCAGGGCTTATGGTCAGGTAGGGCAGCTGGCCAATAATGCGTTTGTTTCACAAAATAACAACTGGACCAATTTTATGAGGACTAAACAACTGCAACTAAAGGTGAGAAAGCCTTCTAGCACGAAACGCTCCTTTAACAAAGAATGCCTAATAAGCCCTGCCCCCTGCAAGCTTCACTAAATACTAAAAACACTGTCCATCTGAGGTCTAATAAGCCCCAGCATGCACAGCTTCACTAAATACTAAAACACTGTCCATCTGAGGTCTAATAAGCCCCAGCATGCACAGCTTCACAAAATACTAAAAACACTGTCCATCTGAGGTCTAATAAGCCCCAGCATGCACAGCTTCACTAAATACTAAAACACTGTCCTTCTGAGGTCTCACTTATGGCAGCTGTAGATTAGTGGTACAGGCTAGACTAGAGTAAAGTTTCAACCCTCAGCAGCTTCCCTTGAGCACTCACCATGACCATCTGAGCAACCATGAGCTGGGTAAAGCTGAATTTCTTCCACAGGATTAATAAAGGTCTACCTTTCTACCTTGTGTCTATTCAAGTTGCACTAAGTTTGTTTGTCTTTTTAAAGATTTTAATTTTATTTTCTTCCTTTATTGATAATTTCAAGTGGAGATTGACAGGAAAGACGGGGAGAGACACGCAGCAAAGGTCGTCATGAACGGGACTCGAACACGCAACACGCTGTCAGGCCAGAGCCTATATGTGGGTTGTGGGCTCTGCGCCTGGACCACTAGGCCAGCGGGTACCTCGAGTTTGTTTGTCTTAATCACTGAATTATTGTTGTATACACTGAACCTGTTCACCTTATTGTTCGTCTATGGCAGAATGACAAAACAACCTGACCTGACTTGACTGAACATTCCGTGTTCACCAATAACACAGACACGTCAGAGGGTGAGCTTGAGGTGAACAGTTGCAGGAACAGCAGAGATCCCAGAAATGTCCAATTAACTCTCTAAGATTTCATTCTTCTCTTTGCAGAGAAAACATTGCCCAGACACATCAATGAGATGATTTTGATCACCAAAGAATTCTCCCGTGCGCATTCTGTCTCCCCAACGAAGAATCCTTCACAACAGTCTCACACTGGATCCCTCGTCTCTCCCACAAGAACAAGATCTATCAGTGGTTGGGGCAGAAATGCAACCTGGCAAGCGTGTATGTATGTATGTGTGTGTGTGTGTGTGTGTGTGTGTGTTGTCCCATGGGCTGCCCCAGAGGGGGGAAACGTGCATCTTGGCCGTGAGTCACCGGCAGAGTCTGTGTCTGTGTTTGAGTCCATCAGAACGCATCAGCATCAACATCCTCAAAGTTTGCCTGAGGCACATATGCACACGCACACACGCACACACACGCGCGCGCGCACACGCACACACACACACACACACACACACACACACACACACACACACACACACACACACACACACACACACACACACCGTACATCCTTAAAACTCCCAAGGGCTACATGCAATCCTCCAATGTACCCTGGAGCTGAGGCCGCGGTATCCACCTCCCCCATCCACTCCCCTCCCATGTCAGACAGGCTGTCAACTCACACTGGAGAGTGGTTAGCAGACGCTAGCAGTCAGCCTGGGAAAACACAGAGAAGACCAGGAAGACAGGAGAACACCACCCCACCCCCCACCGGTCTCAGTAAAGACACTACTACAGCATTACTAAGACACAGACACAGAGTCTCTGTCTGTCAAACAAACACAGACAGAGATTACTTTTGTCTTCATGAAGACATGAATACTAAGGGATATACTGTGATGTACGCTGCTCAACTATATTCCCCTCTTAGGAATGGTAGAACTGAAGTGAACTTGAAAGAGAGAGTTTGAGGGAGAGATAGTCAGACAGACAGAGGGTGTGCGTGCGTGCGTGCGTGCGTGCGTGCGTGCGTGCGTGCGTGCGTGCGTGCGTGCGTGCGTGCATGCATGCGTGCGTGCGTGGGTGTGCATGTGCATGTGGAACAGGGCTCTGTGAGAGTCATTAATGCTGAAGGAGACAGTCAGACCACTCTATTAGCATAACAGAGGGTCTGCAACACGATGGACTCAGCCAGCTCTCTTATCTCTCTCTCTCATCTTTTCAAACCCACTGTACACACAGCGTGCTTCATCACATGATAGAAGGCCAGCCATTCAAACGGCATGCAGACTGAGACAACCATTGATGAGAATTGGAGTGTGTGTGTGTGTGTGTGTGTGTGTGTGTGTGTGTGTGTGTGTGTGTGTGTGTGTGTGTGTGTGTGTGTGTGTGTGTGTGTGTGTGCGTGCGCAGGTGCGTGTTCATGCGTGTAAAATAATAATAATACAGCAGTGGACCACGAGGGTTTGATGAGGGCATCTGTATAGACTTGTGACCTCGTTTGGAGTGGTCCTCACTCTGGTGTGTCTCGGTTAATGAAGTGCCTCTCAGAACACACACACTCTCCACACAGAATCTGTATGAAAGGTTGTCTCAGGCAGTGGAACTGAGCGTGCCCAGTAAGTGGGCTAATACTGATATGCCAAGGTTTTCCATCCAGTGATTACAGGGTATTGTTGTTGATACTAATTTCCAGTGAGTAATATCCATGTGTATTGTCCGGAAATGATTAGGACTTATGTTTAGGCAAGGGAAAGCTACGCAGGGGAAAGTGTCTTATACCTCAGGGATAAGCCCTGCATTTCCGGTTCACTCTGCTGACCCAGTGGAAGTCGCGTGTGTATGCGACTGTGCGTGTGTGCCTGTGTGAGTGTGTGTGCTTGCGTGTGTGCTCGTGTATGAGGTGTGCCTCGCGATGCCATAGCATAGTACCACCAAGCATCTTAGAGCAAGGGAACACTGGACTTATGCACAGCCTAGACGTCCAACAATGATTGGATCATCACGTATCTGTCACTAACCCCTGTTCTAATTGGATTATTGAGTCTGTGTGTTTACTTTGTGTCTCTCTTTGAGTGCAAGAGTTTCCCTGGCTTACCTCGTCCCTGGTGTAGACAGCAAAGCCAACTGCTGTAAGGCGCATGCGTGACATCACCGTTTGGGTGTCCGGCCGCTCTGCCGAACTGATGACCGCCTTGTTCCCCGCTGCGGCTGCTGGACCACTGACACGGGGTGCCAGGTTCTATCAGCAGAACACACACGCGCGATGTCGCTGAAGACAGAAGACAGAGAGGGAATGCCTCATTTACCTAATGTGATCCCACTGAGCCGTCTGTAATGAGCTCCGTCGCTGTGTCAGTGCCAGCCCTTGAAAATGTTTCCGCTCTGCTAGAGCTGGCGTGAGATCTGCCCGGGCTGAAGGGGGCCCCACACCTGGTTTGAGTTAACCACAGACACAATGCTTTATAATCCAGTAAAAAGCAATGGATGAAATTAGAATTAGAAGTCCGATATCGTTTGAGGAGGCCTAGAAACCATGGTATATGTCCTCTCTTCAGGCATCTGAAAGAAGGTCTTTGACCGAAACGTTGCCAATAAAGTTCGTATTGCAAGTGCAGACGGTGTGCGGGTCTTTGTGCACTTTATGTGCATTTTTCTGAATACATTGAGCCCTGCCTACACACCCGCCTCAGAGCATACAGGTGTGCATAAGACTTTGTTGCCTATAATATATGTCCTCTCTAAAAATAACTGGACACTTTCATGTCAAATATTATATGTGAGTAAATAACCACATTCATATGAGAATTTTTAATGCCTTTTTGTCTGGGATGTCAGCCTAATATGTCAACCTTGAAAAAGGTTGGAACAAAACCATAATCTAATTATTAGAATTTTGTTTAGCCATTCTGCAATCCAGGCCATAACCTCCACCCTCATCCCGCTCAAGATAACACATTTTACAAAACTAAATGTTTTGATACAAAAATGTAAATACTAATACGTATGCATGTGCATACGCTCTATATTCTACAAAACAATTACTCATAATTCTGTTCTCAGTTTAATTCATTCTTTGCAATAATGCACCGCTGAGCAAGGAGCAAGGGAAGATTCCTGCCTGCCGGTACTGTACAAGTTCCAGGATAAAGCCCCTTGCAGACTCTACATGAATGTGGTCCTACTGGTGTTTGGGGACCCCTGGCCTAGAACATCGTGTTAGACCTTAAGCTTGATCAGAGGATTATCTGCTCTCACTGCAAGGGGAAGAAGTGAGTTTATGCAATTACAAGCATGTCTACAGTATCTTGTTCTGGTTGAACTGACAGCATTTTCTCCACAATTACAAAGACTTTGCTTATGTATGGTAAATATATTGCTACATTAATATAACAGTACATTGATGCATTCTTAATTGAACTGCCAGCATGTTCTTTTTGTCCGGAACTAATTAGGAACTCTTTAAGCCATTATGTAGACGAGTCATGGCCTGTGTGTAGTCTGGGAGGCCTTAAATTATCTCTTTCACTTCCTAAAAGCACACAATGTGCACAACACACACACACACACACACACACACACACACACACACACACACACACACACACACACACACACACACACTTGTGTCACGGTTCACATGAAAGGAGGCCTCTGTCCTCATGCCCGGGCATACTGTATGCGATTACATTGACTAGAATTTCGCCCGCCTTCGGCGGGCTCATCCCAGTGTCGTTGCAGCGCAATATGGGAAGAAGGAAATTGCAGGAGTTGACTCCACTTCATGTTTCAGCTGTGTTTTTAAACTCAGTAGTGTGCCCTGCACACAGCGCACACTCGCAATTGCAGCTGGAGGGCGACGCGACACACACACACGCCCACACACACACACACACACACACACACACACACACACACACACACACAGAGCGATGTGTGGATAAATCAGAGATTTGGGAAATGTGTTCTGAATGGGCCTGAATATATGTGTGTAGTGTCCTTTTGTGCACTTAAACCTCTCCAGCTGATCCAAAATGCCGCAGCTCGCTTGGTCTTCAACCAGCCAAAAATCTCACATGTCTCCCCCCTGCTCCGTTCCCTCCACTGGCTCCCGGTCGCTGCCCGCACAGAATACAAAACTCTGATGCTGGCATTCAAAGCAACCAAAGGTATGGCTCCCCCATATCTTGCAAGTATGATCGAACCCTACAAACCCTCCCGCTCACTCAGATCAGCCAACGCAGGGAAGCTGGAAGTACCCTCACTAAAAACGCCGGGACAACACTCCACACGTCCCAAACTCTTCTCCCTTCTGGCTCCAAAACTGTGGAATGCACTTCCCATTGCAGTCAGAACTGCAGCATCACTCCCAATCTTCCGCCGTAGTCTGAAAACCCACCTTTTCAGACTCCATCATGGCCCATAGCACTTACCCCACCCCCTTAGATAGCAATTCTGTAGACTTAGATAGCATTTGATACAGTCTTATAGCATGTTATGTAGACAGCATAAGTGCATTGTATGTGCTATTGTCATAGCACGTCATAGTACATATGTATAGCATAGTAGTATAGATGTATAGCTTATATGTATAGTTTCATTATAGATATTCCACTGTTACTTTCTTAGCTTACGCATGTTTCATGATAAATGTTTTTATGTGATGTATACCCATGCTTTTTTGTTCTTGCTTAATGTAAGTCGCTCTGGATTAAGAGCGTCTGCTAAATGCCTAAATTGTAAATTGTAAATTGTAGGCTGCAACAATGATTTCATAAAGTGTAGTTTAGTTTTGAACAGGCAACTAATGTAGTGATAGATTAATTGAATGGGCCTGAATAGATAGATAGATAGATTTCTTTATTTTTGTGTCATGCACCAAAGGCGCCCAGCCCACATGGGCTAATTGGGCTTACAGGACACACCATATCATTGCATTGAATATTGCATTGTGTACAATAAACAGATATGTTTTGTTGATATTCCCTTTTTTGTTTTTACACAAACAAAACATTCTGCCTTATTTCCCACGCCCTGCATAAAAAGTCTGCCAAAGCGCACACTCGCAATTGCAGCTGGAGGGCGACGCGACACACACACACACACACACACACACACACACACACACACACACAGAGAGCGATGTGTGGATAAATGACTGAGATTTGGGAAATGCGCACGCAAGCACAGAATGCACGGCGTGACAGGATTATATAGGTCACCCGTTTTGGTGTGACACACACGGCTTCCACATTTAGCTTCATACTGGTTGAAAGTGTCCTTCCAAAAATATTTTTTTTGCTCGAAATTCTTATTCACAATGACATTGAGTTGTAGTGTTGTTTTTAGGGTAATTGTTGCATAAGCGCTATTTCGCACTGGAGTCCCGTGAGGCGGGCCATCTCACTCCCCTCCCCTGTGTCTGAAGCAGCTAGCATGGAAGCTATATGGAACCTTTCCCTCCGAGTGCACACAACCATGCCGTTGTCCACGCGTCCATCCGATAGCTTTTAATGTAAATGTCCCATCCACTGAGCAAAAGCGATATAAGCGCCTTATTCATTAATTCGATTCATTTGGGTGTGGGGCTGTGCAGTGCTGTGGGCTTTAAATTGTGACGGAGGCGAGCTGCTGCTGCTGTTCGACTTCGAGTCGCTGTCTATGGAGCAGTATAGAGTAGGCGTGGCGCAGCATTAGAAGGGCGCAGCAAATACGACATTGAGGGGTAGAAACCATCCCGGTCGCGTGGTTGATCTAACGCGTGTGTCACTGTGAAGGACTGGCCCCATTAAGTGAACGTAGTTGGCGTAGTAGACGCCAACATGACGATTCTGACGTAGGCTGTAGAGGTTGAGCAAGAATAGCGTGTTTGAGAAAAGTAATATTTAAACAGTAAATAAGACATTTTTGGCGAATGCAATGTAGTCTATATGTTTTCTGGGAGTGTGGCGAATTTATTTAGCATATAGAGATGTCTGGTAAAAGTGTGGTTTGGTCGGAGAAAGCTGTTGGATAAACGGCCATGTGCTTATGTACCCCTGTCTATTAGGGTAGCAGGATGGGCCTGAATAGATAGATAGATAGATTTCTTTATTTTTGTGTCATGCACCAAAGGCGCCCAGCCCACATGGGCTTACAGGACACACCATATCATTGCATTCAATATTGCATTGTGTACAATAAACAGATATGTTTTGTTGATATTCCCTTTTTTTTTTACACAAACAAAAGATTCTGCCTTATTTCCCAGGCCCTGCATAAAAAGTCTAAACTCAGTAGTGTGCCCTGCACATGTAGTAACGGATGGGTTATAAATTATTATAATACTGTACTGCACTCCTTAGTATTGCACTGTACTGTAATGTTGTCCTCTGTACTGTACTTTACTGTACGTCTTTACTGTACTGTACTGTACTGTTGTTAGTGTTGTTTTTCTTATAATGATTATTATTATTATTGTTATTATTATTACATGCATTATTGTTCTGATGTGAGCTTGTTTGTAAATGAGTGAGTTTACAAAGAAGTTTATTGTTATTATTATTATGATTATTATTATTAGTATTGTTATTGTGATTATTACATGGATTATTGTTGTGATGTGAGCTTGTGGCTGACTGACTATCTAGAAAATGAAAACATGGCACTTCATTTAAAATAGGTTACAGACCCCTGTTATATGCGCTTGTTTTGGGATTATTTTTATAGACCTATTTACTTGTTTCTATGAGACATGGCAACAGCAGCGAAAGGCATCCACGTCTTTCTCTTGTGAAATGCTGAGATTAGAAACGACCATAATTATTTCATTTCTCAACCTTAAAAAATAAATAAAGACATCTCCATAATCCTTGGGAAGTGTGTGTAGCAAAAGTAGTCGGCATTGTCATGGTTGAAAGTATTCATGCAACACTGACGCTGTAAGCTGTGTGATGCTAACGCGCTAACACCGTTAGCATGGTCTGTGTTGGTGAAAGGGAAAAGGATAGATATGAAACTACTGGCCAAAATAAATGTCATACAAAACCAACACCTAAAATCGGAATGTGATGGTGACCTATTGAGCACAAACAGACAATCATGATTTGCTTGCTGGACCTATAATTAATTTATGTGCATTACATTTCCACCTCGCACATATAAATCAAGCCACAGTGCAGTCAGAGAGTAGTTCACAGGTCACACACAGGAGCAGTGAAAGGGGGAGGGGACTTGGGATGGCAGTGTAGAGTAGGCACGACATTGAGGGGTAGAAACCATCCCGGGCGCGTGGTTGATCTAACGCGTGTGTCACTGTGAAGGACTGGCCCCATTAAGTGAACGTAGTTGGCGTAGTAGACGCCAACATGACGATTCTGACGTAGGCTGTTGAGGTTGAGCAAGAATAGCGTGTTTCAGAAAAGTAATATTTAAACAGTAAATAAGGCATTTTTGGCGAATGCAATGTAGTCTATGTCTTTTGTGGGAGTGTGCAGGTTTTATTTTGCATAGAGAGATGTGTGGTGGAAGTGTGGCTTGGTCGGAGATAGAGCACGAATGAACGGCCAGGTGCTCATGCACCCCTTTCTATTAGGGTAGCAGGATAATGTGAATGAATTCTCACACAGACAGTTTAAACATGTACTGTACATCTTTCTCTCTCTCTAGATGAATGTATAGAATAGAATGTGCACTGTGTGTGTGTGTGTGTGTGTGTGTGTGTGTGTGTGTGTGTGTGTGTGTGTGTGTGTGTGTGTGTGTGTGTGTGTGTGTGTGTGTGTGTGTGTGAAAAGTGCACGTGTTGCATGGGCATGGGCGATGATGCATATGCCGATCCATAAGGCTCATCGACAGACAAGCTACTGTTCCTCAACTAGAAGGAGCACTGGAGGAAAAACAGACTTGATGTCCTCGGAGCAGGTCACACACACACACACACACACACACACACACACACACACACACACACACACACACACACACACTCTCACACTCACACACACAGAATTTGGTGAAGGAAACCACAAAAGCTGAAAGATAAGATAAGATGCTACTTTGTTGGCCGGCTGTGCCTCCCGCAGCTGGCCCCAACCCGAGGCACTTTACAACATGTCATTCCCCCTCTCTGTCCCTCCTTTCCTGTCATCAGTTAAATAAAGACAATTCTAGTTATTGAGGACGAGCCCCAAACAGAGAACAAATCTCTGCTAAACTAAAATCATGTTCACTAAACACCAAAGAGTCAAAGACCAGGTAAAAAAATCCTTGGAGTAAAATTTGACTCCAGTCTAAACAGGCCCATATCAGAAACATTACAAAAGTGTTCTTTTATCACTTGAGAGATATTTTTAAATATTGTTACAGGCCGACACAGAAAGGCTAATGCAAGCATTTATTACAAACAGGACAGACTGTTGTAATGCCCTCCTATCTGGTGTCCCGGCTACAACTAGTCCAGAACGCAGCAGCGTAGGTACTGAGTACTGACTAAGGGCGGAGGGCACACACCATCACACCCATTTTAAAATCACTTCACTGGTTACCTGTCAGTTTTAGAATAGATTTTAATGTCCTTCTGCTGGTTTTTAAATCAATACATGGAAATGCACCTGCCTATTTATCTGCAATGCTCCCTGGGTATGTGCCTGTAAGAGCTGTCAGATCTTCTGGAACTGGTCTCTTAGAAGTTCCAAAGGCTATACCTAAAACTAAAAGGCACGGAGAAGCAGCCTTCAGTTATGGTCCTAAAATGTGGAACAGCAGGTTTCTGAACCCACGGACAGTTTTAAAACAAATCTTAACTATAGGTCGGTCTTATATGTATGTCCCTATGTATGTCCGTTTAAAGTAAAAACAACTGCAATACCGCTGAGTGACCTAAAGTGTCACTGTTGAGCAGCCTAACACAAACACAAACACAGACACACACACGCGCAGTCACACACACACACACACACACACACACACACACACACACACACACACACACACACACACACACACACACACACACACACACACACACACACACACACACACACACACACACACACACACACACACACACCCATTGACCACTGCAGCACACCTGGATCACCTGGATTTCTATTTCTATATATGAAGATCACAACAAACCCTGGATAGCCATGCATGGTTTGGTAGATCTGCATATATGGACCCGGCCAGCAACTCTACATCTGACCTCACTGACACCAGATTAATAGTTTAACTCCTGCTTCTCAACTGTGCTGTATAAAAAAGCTCTGCTGTTTCAGCGTATACATTAGGCCTTTATCACCCTGCACATGCACACACACAAACACATGCACACACACAAACACACACACACACACACACACACACACACACACACACACACACCCACACACACATACATACACAGCCGACTCACACATGAATAATACATACACAGATGTCCTTGGACTTCTATAAATGTCCTTTGACTGATTTCAACTGCCTACATTAATTCCCTGACCTTAAGTCCTCCGCCCATAACCTAACCTTAACCTTGCTCCTTATCTTAACCTAACCTTAATTTCAACCCTTTTCCGAAACCCTGAAATAGCCTCTTGGAAAGTGAGAACCGGCAAAATGTCCTCCCTTTCCCACGATTTTACTCTTCTTTCTATCCTTGTGAGGACATCTGGTCCCCTCACGAGATGGATGTGCAAGAACACCACACACATTTCATAGTATTATTTGTCAATGTCCCAAATGTTATTGGGCTTTGTCACACTGTCTCACACACTGTATAGGCCAATGGTTCTCAACCTTTTCAGGCTGTGACCCCCAAAATAATTATATTTGAACTTGGGACCCCCCACCCTGATAAGCACGGAGTCGGAGTTGAGGCATTACATTTGTTGTTTGACTGCAGTTCCACAGATAAATATACTGTGAATATAGCCAATCTACCAAAAAGGTCTTAAAAGTGATTATAGTGTCACTTCACTGTCATCTGACACCCCCCCCCCCCCCCCCCCCCCCCCCCCCCCCCCCCCCCCCCCCACACACACACACACACACAGGTTGAGAACCACTGGTATAGAGCGTCGCAGTCCCTCCCCCTTTCAAAACGATGAGTGGCCCAGGAAATGAATCGCAATGCGTTTTTCCCATAGGCATTTCTTAAAGTATTTATTTAAAGACGGTTACGCCGTGGACAAAGCCAACTCGGATCGTGACAAATCATGACAATGAACACAATATATTGGGCCGATCAAATCATTAGGAAGAAGAAAATAAAGGCAGGAGACAACACTATTTGTTTTGTTTTTCTTCTTATAAATGATCTTATCGGCCCAAAACATTGTGTTCATTGTCACGAAGACAGATCTGCGAGCTAACAAAGCTTGTAGATCAGCTATTTTTGGCAAAGATATGTAGAACGAAAACAGAAAATATACAGGTATAGGGCCCTGAGGGTCTCCGCTCAACAACGTAAGCGGATAAGACAAGTACAGTATGTGAAGTATGTGCGTTGCACCAACAATAGTTGGAGCTGACAGACCTTTCCCTCAGCCTGAAGAAGTTTCATGATGGCTTCCTGTCACATCACAGCGTGCCACACTACTCTTTGTTTGATTGTTCAGCTAAATGTTATAGTTAACCTATGACGACCATGTAGCTTAGAGCAAGGTTTTTTCAATACAGATACTATGTAGCACATCAACGTTGAAATAAGTGTTCATGGGTGTTTATTGTCACACAATACAATACAACTGGTAGTAACAGTGCAGGCCATGACGTTCTAATTCCTGGAGCTTCCTCAGTGTGTACTGTGCATAACAAAAATAATATATTGCAATACAAATGGTTAAATATAAACAAAAGCTTTACACAAACTATATATCATCAGCACAGAACAGAGTCTATATCTTGCAGTACAGTATGTGTGTAGCTATTTAAGTATGAATAAATGCAGTGCAGTGGCTTCAGTGTTACTGGTAAACAGGTAATGATAAACACTGGGGATGAGGGTGCAGTATATCTTACAGTCTGCGTTTACAGGTTGTTACTAAACAATACAGTAAAACAAGCCTGTCAGTGATGAAGTAGAATTACTACTTCATTAATTATTCAACAGAGCTGTGAATATAATCTACATTTATTAGTTATTACTGTAATCACAATCTGCACTCTTAAAACACTCGCTGCAGTGTCAACACCAATCTCTCTCTCTCTCACGCAAGCACGCACGCACGCACGCACGCACGCACGCACGCACGCACACACGCAAGCACGCACGCACGCACGCACGCAAAACTGTAGGCAGTAGCACACATGCTCAATTTCCTGTAACTACCCTTACGGCTTACGGGTACATTTTTTCATTGGCAGAACTTTACTGTGCACATAACGTATACAGT
>NC_137868.1:25991463-26088963 GCF_963924005.1 Protomyctophum bolini | reverse complement strand
AGACTGTGGAACTTCACAGCTGATGATGTTGGTGGAAGAGTTTGAGGTTCCACTGGAGATGTGGTCTTCGATACTTTCTCACAGAATCGCCTGTGTCTCAGCATATCCAGCGATTCATCTTTGTCACCCCCATACAGTGAGACTAGAGCCTTTTCACCTGCTGCAACGATGATTCATTTTCTGACCTTTTCCTCTGACAGGCTGAACACCTTAGCTTGTTTGAGAAAGCTAGAGTCAGTTTTTACTTTTTTCAGTACCAATCCCTTTCCCAAGCCAAATAGACGAGAAGTTGAATCACAGCCTAAAATAGCATGGATGAAGAGGAGATTATCACACACCTTTGGACCAAGTAGTTATTTTGTCTGCTTTATGCACCATATCCTTCTTGCTTTTGTTCCTTTCTTTGGTTCTGGTGCCAGAAACAGTTCCTGTGCATTTGGATCAGCCTGATGTAACAAGAGTACTAATAAATCTGTATCATCTCCTACTAGGACCGTGTCTTGTGGCATGTTATAGGTGGTAGATTCGTGATCAGCCTGCAGAACCACCAGAATTACTTAATGTGGTCTGCTGTAGCTGCAAGAAAGACTGCAGTACGAAGAGATGCACATGCAAAAAACATGGACTCCCTTGCACTGCCATATGCGGAGAATGTCGTGGTACTAGCTGTACAAATTCCCAGTTGCCTGATTTTTCTGATGACTAGAATCATACAAAAGGAGTTGAGGATCACGTTTGAACAATAAAATAAACAAAAAACAAAAAACACAAAAAGAACCTCCCCTGTTGTTGCTACCTTGCCGTATTGCCAGCAACTGGCACTAGCAACTGGCACTAGCAACTCTCACTAGCAACTCTCACTAGCAACTGGCACTAGCAACTGGCACTAGCAACTCTCACTAGCAACTGGCACTAGCAACTCTCACTATCAACTGGCACTAGCAACTCTCACTAGCAACTGGCACTAGCAACTGGCACTAGCAACTCTCACTAGCAACTGGCACTAGCAACTCTCACTAGCAACTGGCACTAGCAACTCTCACTAGCAACTCTCACTAGCAACTCTCACTAGCAACTCTCACTAGCAACTGGCACTAGCAACTCTCACTAGCAGCTCTCACTAGCAACTGGCACTAGCAACTCTCACTAGCAACTCTCACTAGCAACTGGCACTAGCAAATCTCACTAGCAACTCTCACTAGCAACTGGCACTAGCAACTCTCACTAGCAACTGGCACTAGCAACTCTCACTAGCAACTCTCACTAGCAACTGGCACTAGCAACTCTCACTAGCAACTCTCACTAGCGAATGTCGTGGTACTAGCTGTACAAATTCCCAGTTGCCTGATTTTTCTGATGACTAGAATCATACAAAAGGAGTTGAGGATCACGTTTGAACAATAAAATAAACAAAAAACAAAAAACACAAAAAGAACCTCCCCTGTTGTTGCTACCTTGCCGTATTGCCAGCAACTGGCACTAGCAACTCTCACTAGCAACTCTCACTAGCAACTGGCACTAGCAACTGGCACTAGCAACTCTCACTAGCAACTGGCACTAGCAACTCTCACTATCAACTGGCACTAGCAACTCTCACTAGCAACTGGCACTAGCAACTGGCACTAGCAACTCTCACTAGCAACTGGCACTAGCAACTCTCACTAGCAACTGGCACTAGCAACTCTCACTAGCAACTCTCACTAGCAACTCTCACTAGCAACTCTCACTAGCAACTGGCACTAGCAACTCTCACTAGCAGCTCTCACTAGCAACTGGCACTAGCAACTCTCACTAGCAACTCTCACTAGCAACTGGCACTAGCAAATCTCACTAGCAACTCTCACTAGCAACTGGCACTAGCAACTCTCACTAGCAACTGGCACTAGCAACTCTCACTAGCAACTCTCACTAGCAACTGGCACTAGCAACTCTCACTAGCAACTCTCACTAGCAACTGGCACTAGCAAATCTCACTAGCAACTCTCACTAGCAACTGGCACTAGCAACTCTCACTAGCAACTGGCACTAGCAACTCTCACTAGCAACTCTCACTAGCAACTGGCACTAGCAACTCTCACTAGCAACTCTCACTAGCGAATGTCGTGGTACTAGCTGTACAAATTCCCAGTTGCCTGATTTTTCTGATGACTAGAATCATACAAAAGGAGTTGAGGATCACGTTTGAACAATAAAATAAACAAAAAACAAAAAACACAAAAAGAACCTCCCCTGTTGTTGCTACCTTGCCGTATTGCCAGCAACTGGCACTAGCAACTCTCACTAGCAACTCTCACTAGCAACTGGCACTAGCAACTGGCACTAGCAACTCTCACTAGCAACTGGCACTAGCAACTCTCACTATCAACTGGCACTAGCAACTCTCACTAGCAACTGGCACTAGCAACTGGCACTAGCAACTCTCACTAGCAACTGGCACTAGCAACTCTCACTAGCAACTGGCACTAGCAACTCTCACTAGCAACTCTCACTAGCAACTCTCACTAGCAACTCTCACTAGCAACTGGCACTAGCAACTCTCACTAGCAGCTCTCACTAGCAACTGGCACTAGCAACTCTCACTAGCAACTCTCACTAGCAACTGGCACTAGCAAATCTCACTAGCAACTCTCACTAGCAACTGGCACTAGCAACTCTCACTAGCAACTGGCACTAGCAACTCTCACTAGCAACTCTCACTAGCAACTGGCACTAGCAACTCTCACTAGCAACTCTCACTAGCAACTGGCAATAGCAACTCTCACTAGCAACTCTCACTAGCAACTGGCACTAGCAACTGGCACTAGCAACTCTCACTAGCAACTCTCACTAGCAACTGGCACTAGCGACTCTCACTAGCAACTGGCATTAGCAACTCTCACTAGCAACTCTCACTAGCAACTGGCACTAGCAACTCTCACTAGCAACTGGCACTAGCAACTCTCACTAGCAACTGGCACTAGCAACTCTCACTAGCAACTGGCACTAGCAACTCTCACTAGCAACTCTCACTAGCAACTGGCACTAGCAACTCTCACTAGCAACTGGCACTAGCAACTCTCACTAGCAACTCTCACTAGCAACTGGCACTAGCAACTCTCACTAGCAACTGGCAATAGCAACTGGCACTAGCCTAACTTGGACTCAGGGGGGTGGACGCCTCTGCCTTGCATAGTCCCCAGTGAATAGGCAGTTTGCCCTTCACTGGTAACCCCCTTATTTGAATTATTATAAATATATGAAGGTATTGTGGGCTGGGCTTTTTACAAAAAAGCCCCCCTTTTAAATACATACACATACAAAAAAGTTTAGTTTTCATGTTGATTCATTGTGGAAAGTTTCATTGTGATAGGACAAAAGAAAAAAAAAGCCCATTAGGGTGTTTAGTTTTCTCGAGGTATTAGCACACATCTTGAATTGATGAGAATTAAACATATTTCCGCATCTAGGATTTCTTAGGACTTTTAGTATGTTATTCTAGACACCTCATAGAAATGATATCTGTTGAAAGAAAATCTATTTTAATTAGTCAGATTTTTGGGTCTAAAATGGGCTAGATTGCCTGGACTAACAGCCAGGTTGCACTCTTCACACACAAGCCATCGTTACATAGCCGACACAGCAACACACGTCTAAAATCGAGGACTTCCGTTTGACAAAACAGCAACAATTAAAGTTTGGTGGTAATGTATTATGGTCAGTTATTAGTACACTTACATTTGACATGTATCATGGTCAGTTATTAATTCAGTGGTCTATTGTGGCCAGAAATTGTCTGACATCTTCTTTACTTACACACTCCACCTTTCACACACACTCTGCACTCTAACTCCCAAGTAGGCCGGTGGCCGACTGCGTCAGGCATGTACAGGTCTAGTATTATTAAAAGACAAGATTATATATTATAGATAGTACTTGAGTAAATGTACTTAGTTACTTTACACCACTGGTTATACACCTTATATTGTGTATGTGTGTGTGTGTGTGTGTGTGTGTGTGTGCGTGCGTGCGTGTGTGTGCGTGTTTGTGTGTGTGCGTGTTTGTGTGTGTGTGTGTGTGTGTGTGTGTGTGTGTGTGTGTGACGTGTGTGTGTGTGCGCGCGTCTGCGTCCGTGAATGGCGTTGATGCGTAGGAGAAGTGTTTTGGCTTACAACATGGCTGTTGATGGCTTGAGTTGTCATGACGATAGTAGTACGACGTCACCATGGCGACTGTGAGAAGTGCACACACATTTTCTTACATCACGGCGGTTATCCCCCAGCCCAGTTTGAACAAGAAGGAACCAAGACGTTTCTTTCCTAAGAGATTCAGTTGAACCCATAATTCATACCCAAACTCGTATTGTATTGGCCACTGACCCCCATCGGAAAATATGTTGTGCCAGGAATCCCCATCAGGGAAGATTTGGGTTAAATGATTTAATTGCTTACAGTAATGAAAGTAGTCCATTAATTTAAGCCAAGTGGTCCAGTGTAACCTTGTAAAACAACAGGAAGTTTTGATCAAATAGAATCCATTTTCGGTTACTGCATTGTCTATTTCTCGCTTCAAGTTCAAATGTTCAAAAACACTGTCTTGAGAGCAATGTAAATGACATTGTTTGTAAATGACGTTGTGTGTTTGTATACATGGCTGCCATGTTGGATACTAAACCAAGCAGTGGTGCTCTGAGCCTTTGATTAGACAAGCTGTCTGTTATTGAGCTCAGCGGTCATTATTCAGAAATAACACACCGCTCAGAATCTGAATCAAGCATTCAACCAAGCCGTGTAATAATAGGAATGAATGGTCCACCAATCTCATGAGAACACTAGGATGAAATTATAGTGGGATGAATTTCTCATTTGCGTGTGCGCGTGTGTGTGTGCGCGACGTGTGTGTGTGTGTGTGTGTGTGTGTGTGTGTGTGTGTGTGATCAATTTCCGGAGTAGGGCTCTAGACTATCTAATGTTGGAGGAAGTGCAAGGCCTAATTTTGTTTCAAAACTGAATTAAATGTACTACCATGGTGTAATACTGCTTTAAGGAATGAGTATGAGGCCGCAGATACGTTGACCACCAATCACAGAAGAGCATCTGTCTGTGACACAACAAGGTACACGTTCCCATATACAGTATGTCTCACACACACACACACACACACACACACACACACACACACACACACACACACACACACACACACACACACACACACACACACACACACACACACACACACACACACACACACACACACACACACACCACGGCCACCACACGTCCACACCGGTACAAACGTCAGCCAATCACACACAACAAAGCTCTGACATCACGGCTGACATGACAGCTAAGCAGTAACAGCTGCCTTGCCAGGCCACACCACAGGCCAGTGACGCAACATGCGTTTGTGTGCCTGTGTGTGCGAGTGTGTGTGTGTGTGTGTGTGTGTGTGTGTGTGTGTGTGTGTGGGGGGGGGGGGGGGGGGGCGCACGAACGCACGCATGTTTGTGTCTAAGTCACCATTATGTCTCTGCGTCTGTATAGAATAGACATAGGAGTGGTGTGGTCAGTGTGGGAGAGATGAGTCACGAGGTCAAACTAAAGTTACATTCCTGTGAGGAAGGGAGAGGGGGGGGGGAGACACATAGCAGCTTCAAGATCCCATAAATATAGGAGATATCCGTCGCTGTCGAGCAGAAACCTTCTAACTCCAATATTAAACCTTTTTGTAAATTAACGGCATACAAAAGTAGTGAAAATGGCAAATGTATTTTCACTATTTTAAAAGGTTTTAAATATGATGCTGAAAAGGAACAGTTTTGGATTCATGAGCTTTCTACCAGACATGTGGAAGTCAAGGACACCTGTAGTTAACGTAACATGTTTCCATGCTGCACCGGCCTGTGGTGTGTTACATGTTCCTGTTGTTCACCGACTGAGTGTGTGTGTGTGCGTGTGTGCGCACGCGCGTGTGTGCGTACGCACGTGCATGTGTGTGTGTGCGTGCGCGTGTGTGTGTGTGTGTGTGCGTACGCACGTGCATGTGGATGGTTCACTCCACTGAGGAAAAGAGGGAATCCTGCCCAGACATTCCATGGCACAGATTCCCAAAGAGTTTCCACTACAAGTGGACACACAAACACACATGCACGCACACATACACGCACACCCTGCCTCTTGAGATGAATTACTGTGTCTAACTGTGCTATGGGAAACAAAGTAGAACAGACTAGACAAGAACTTACACAGTCACCTACAGCAAGCCTTTTCAATTCAAGGACCCCCAGTTTGATATGCACCCCCATTTGATAAAGATTCTCTTCTCTGGGACCCAAATCAGAAATCACCCAAATCCTCTGTGTTTATTTAACTTTCAGAATGTACAAATGGAGCCAAATTAATCTGTAAGGGTACTTTTGGCTCCACTTGGCTCTCTGAGGACAGGCCTTAGACTATACTCTAAGGTAGGTAGGCCCATAAGAGTCCATTTTGGTCCTAATTATGAACATTTCACTGGAACCCTCTCAAGGACCCCTGGCGGTCCCTGGACCCCACATTGAGAACCAGACCTAGTGCGAGTCTAAAATACAGTCGAATTCTCAGTGGTAAATTAACAATTTTATTTGTTGTGTGTGCACAAACTTTGTCCTACACAAATGTATGGAAATCCCATGTATGGACAATGAATGGACAATTTGGAGTGTTCGTGTACACACAAACATTGCGTAACAACCCAAACATTAAAGACGAAGGTGAGGATGCAAATTCTGATTGACCGGAATGAGATGCTGTATGATGATAAGATCGCCCCTCACTTCACATGGGTGTGATTATTATACTGTATATTTTTTTTAATAACAGGTTAAAGGTTTGTCTTTAGTTCAATGTTTGTTTTGTAAAGGCATTGATAATGAAGGGAAAATGTACATCATAATGTGTCATTTACGTCATATTGTCTCTTTATTGATAATGGCGTTTAATGTCTGTGTCTACTCTGCACGACTGCACCGCTTTTTTACATCACATATTTGTGGGTCTTTTTATCCTTATTGAAAGATATTACAGTAGGTAGACACTACTAGACAGGAAATGGGTCGCAAAGGTCGTCGGGATCGGGACTCAAACCAGACTGGATTACCAGGTGCCCGGACCGCTAGACCCGACCGGCCTATTGTGTACTTACTAACTGTACATTCATGTGAAAGAGACGAGCAGTCCAACAGGACACGTGCAGTGACACCCAGACTGTTGCCACCATCCTACCCACATGCAAATTCATGTCAGGTTCTAATTCCACTGGGGCTTCCTACAATGCAAAGCAAGGGCAGCCCCTCCATGATGATGTCCAGTGATAAGATACAATCCATCTAGTCCAGCGACTCCAAACCTTGTTGGCAGATGACCGCAAGCATGCTCTGATAATGCATATGGCCCACCCTTCTGACCACTAATGGCTGGGCCACGAACACTTTCGAGATTTTCAAGTGGGCCCTGATCCATGCAGATAAGGTTGGGAACCACTGATCTAGTCCATCCTATATAATCTTGTACAGCCTGACATCTAGAGATCGTATGAGATCAAATAAATCACTGACTAGTGACTACACATCTAGATGACATCAAGTGCATACTGCATAACACCAGAACTACTTTGGGTTAATGGGACCTAGATTTTATTTGTATTTTTTATAGCTGCGCCTGCATCACGTGTCTGCAAAACCAGAGCAACTGCATAGAAAGACCATTGTAACAGCTAGTCCATGGACTCTAAAGCAGATGAATTCATGCTTCGTCGTATGACTGCATCTGTCATTTACAGCAAGTGACAAGGTCGTACAATGAAGTAGGAACGATTCATACTTCATACAAAAGCCAAATTATTAGACTTGAGAAAAAGAAAACAGGGTGGGATTCAGGCCACAGAGGGGAGGGGAACAGAGAAGTGAACAAAGAAGTAAGCATCGCTTTTCCTTTCATTCTGCTCTCTCTCTCTGGCGGTGCCACGATCCAACAATTCCTCTGCTCAATCCAACCATCACTCCCCCGTTCTTTCCTCCATCCATCCATTCCTCCATCCCTCTATCCTTCCACTGTCCTCAAGTAGAGTGGTGCAGTGGAGCATTTCCACGTCATTGGCCAGGAGAGCTTCCACAAGGCATCACACACACGCACGCACACGCGCGCACACACACACACACACACACACACACACACACACACACACACAGTGTATGTTAAGAATGATCCATTTGACACAAGCATAATAACTATGCTAAGCTCATGGAGGATAGGGATATATCGCTGTGGAAAGCTTCACATACACATGCACACGCACGCACGCGTGTATGCAGTCTAGTGGTCATGGACATCGTTGAGTCAATAGCCATTGCGTATGCTTCTGTGTTATCTCATCCAACCTGCTTCTATTCCTGTCCGATTTTAATACGATTCTTTAGAGCAGAGCAGCCTACCTGCACACACGCGTACACAAACACACGTGTACACAAACACATGCGTACACAAACACATGCACACACGACACATGGGTGTGCACACACGCGTGTGTGTACGTGTGTGTGTGTGTGTGTGTGTGTGTGTGTGTGTGTGTGCGTGTGTGTGTGTGTGTGTTGGGCAGTAGCTAGCTACAAGTAGCGACGATACGTAGCGTGATGGTAGCGTCGCTCCTTTTGAACCAAGTATTTTCTGTAGTTTAGCTATTTTTAGACCCAAGTAGCGACGTAACGTCCAACAAACGCTATACGTTACAAATTGACTGTTAAATAAAGTTTTGTCGGGGGAAAATGCCTGGAAAAAATCCATGATTGGTTGGTTTAGATAAGAAGAGTCTGACACTTTCATTGTCGGCGACGGCGTTAAGCAGCAGTAGGATCCGTCTCATCCATAGCAGCAGCTGTCCGTTTATCTCTAGCATGAACGTCCAACACATATACAATGAATTACTCACCTAATGCTGCCTGCAGGTTCCATGTTTAATTCCAGCGTGTGTAACCTACATTGTCTAAGTGACAGTTTTCATATTGAAAACATAGTCGCTAACGGTTTAGCGACTAGTACTTTGACAGCAAATCCATCGTAGCTTGTTTACAAGTCAAACGGACTTCCTGTGCAGAAACTGCCAATCCCTGTCTCTCAGCTGGTGCGCAAATTACTATAGGCTGTGGGCGGCAATAATAATAATATAAAAAAAGAGAACATTTTTTTAATGTTGTTCAAAAAAATGTCATTTTGAGTTTTTGACCACGCTTTGGTGTTTATTTGATTATTGTTTCACTGTCTTTAATTTATTACGTTTCCACAGTTTTTTCCTCATACTTAATACATATTTTGTACATTAATACAAGTAAATGTGAAAAAGTTGACACCAAAAGCCATACGGAGGGCTTGTTTCCAGTTTGTTTTTTAATAAACAATCAAACTCAGCATTTTGCCTTTTGTTCGGTGGAAACTTGATCATGAAGTTGATAAAAAAAAAAAAAATTAAGTAGTGTCCATGTAGCTAGCTACTTTTGCCATGTAGCTTATAGTGTAGCTTGCTACAATTATCTGGGGATAGCTTCGTTGTAGTTGAGCTACATTTAATAGAGAGTAACTGGTAGTGCAGCTTACTACATTTTCCAAGTAGCTTGCACATCACTCTACGCAACCGTTCTATTCAAATCACATCTATATTTTTGAGGGGCCCTTCTATGCCTAGCTTTGTGTGTTTGTGTGTACCAAATTTGAGGTGATTTGTTTGGCTGTGCACGGAATGCTGACGACAATATAGCGTTGACTCCCATTGTAATTTGTAATAATGCTTGTGGAAGTGCTCATTCTATCTCAATGGGATAGTTACAATGTTTGGAAATGTAGCCCATGGCAGAGATCAAAACGAGATCAAAATGTGTCGCGACTCTCTTCTTCTACGGCTCTGCACCATGCAGGCCAGCCAGGGGTGGGGATTATGTTTTCACTCCTGTGAGTCCATCCGTCCGTCCACCTGCATGTGCATTGATGGCATTTAATCAGTGTTTGTTTTGTGCATGCCCACGTGGCATGTGTGCATGGCCACGTGCGCACTTGTATGTATGTGCATGCACACAGTAAGGAGTGTGAAATCCATGTGTGTTTGTCCCCAGGCGTTGCGTGTCTTGACTCTCCATTAACTCTGATAAGTGGCCAATTACAGCAGCTGTCTTTCAGGAACTGATCTCAGATAGGCATACACATGGACCCAGGAAAAATGAAGGCCATGCACTTTGCATATTGGTCTTTTCAGATCAAATGCAATGACTGACTCACTAATGTACATTCACTTAAGTTGAATCAACTAAAAACACCTTGGGTTCCGTACAGAATATACAGAAATGGAATGCCGCAAGAGATACTTATTACTTACACAGTCTAAAAGAGAATGTCATGATGTCAACACAGAGGAGCATGATGCTGTACAAGCACGCAGTTGAAAGACACCTTTTAGAATAAGGTCACAAGGGCATGTCTGTTACAGTATGTCTGTTTCTGTGTGCATTTGAACTATAGTGCATCTGTGTGTGTTAATTTGTGATGGTTAGTGATTGTTGGTTGTTGTGTGTGTGTGTGTGTGTGTGTGCGTGCGTGCGTGCGCTGATCCCAGGGCTTAAAACCATACACCCCCTCGGCTGCTGGACATGGAAAGGCAGCCGTAGCAGAGTTATGTAGCTCTAGTTTCCACAGTGGAAGCCTGTTCCTGGACAGGAGCTGCAGTGGAAGTTCCCCCTCATGGAGCGACACAGAGGAAAAGAAAGAAAGGGGGGAGCGTGCAGAGGAAGGACTGAGTCGGGGACTTGAAAGAAAGGGGAACAAAGTCGACTCGGCAGAATGTAGCCAGAGACAGTAAGCATCATCACAAAACTAGAAACACTAAATGATCCAATATAGCAACAGTGAGGAGGAGGAGAGGGAGAAAATATAGCAGAATCCTCAGTGTGACTGTGTGTGTACAAATGGAATCAAATGGGCCCGTTCCATTTGTACATTCTCAGAGTTACAGAACCGTACGGGTCCATTTGGTTCCTAACTATGGATCATTGAGCTGGGGACTCCCTGGAGTTCCCTCAAGGACACCTGAGGGTCCCATGCAGACAATCATGTTGAGAACCAGTGTGTGTGTGTTGTGTAGAGGAAAAGAGGCACTACCAGGACAGGGGGAACTGACTCAAGCCTCAAATAATTGGAGCAGTCGAATAATGTTCACAAACTACTGTACACGGTACAAACTTCACTACTCCTCACAACATAAATAGGATTGGTGATTTCTTGTATCTCTCAATTTGTCATCTTGGAATGTCCTGCAGTTCCACATTTTCCACATATTTGTCCTCCAAGTGTACATTTTCTGAATTACTTCTTTAGTCAAATCAAGGTTTAGAGCCTTTAAAGCCAGGAAAGGATTGAAATGAGGTTATTTATCTCAGAAACACACTCCCCAAAGCTCCCAAACATTACACAACATTACCAACCAAACATTTAGATTACAGAGCCCTCTCTCTCTCAGAGCGTTAGTTAGGTGAATCACATCCGGTGAGTAAAGCAGATTATTGCACCCAGGCAAGTTGAAGAGAGAGAGAGGGCTTTTGGAACGCTTGCCTCTGACCAGTATCTCAGATAAAGCATGGCATCATGCTACAGATTGTCTTGTTGTCACTGTTTTTGGCAGAGATCTCTATGGTAAAGCTGGTCCTACTCCTAGCCTTAGTTGTGATTTAACATACGATTACTCACGTCCCATTTTGAGTTGTTCCGGGCCAGCTCTGATAAGCAGGTAAAGTGAAAGATTACCAAACTCTGGAGCAAGTTAGGTGGGGGAGGGGGGGGGCGACCACCCAACCTGAGAAGCACCTGGAATTAATTGTAAGAGTTGAGGTATTACATTAGGCCTAGTTTGATAAATACTGTGAAAATATCCGATCTACAAGCTAAAAGTAATCAACAAACTATACGCATTGCGTTTGTTGATTACTTTTTTTTTAATAAATCATATTTATTGGTTTTTTAACTAAATTAAAGACAAACACACAGACAACAAGAACATTGTTGATTACTTTTGATGCAGTACATTTTTTTTTGTCTATTCTTTCTTTATTTTTATTTATTTATGAAAACAGGTCCCCCCCCCCAAAATCATAGGGGGACCCCCCTGGGGGTCCCAACCCACAGGTTGAGAACCCCCATGGCCTAGGGTGCCACATGCTGGGGGGCCATGTTGTTGTTTTTGTGTGTGCAATTCTTCAACCACAGCAATTTTAATTAAACATGTCTAATTTTGATCAGATCAGATATGGTAGAGAGGCTCAGAATCTGACCACCAAATGTCCGGGATAGGCTAATCGTGGATATCCTATTTTCACAATCACCATCAAATAAAGGCTTAAACTAAAAAGTGTCTTGGATAACCCATTAGTCAACGTTGCCTTTCACAGGAACATGCAACCCTAATCGCTGCCATTCTATAGCATACCATAAGCCATGCAGGCCACATACTGTATGAGATCAGAACCATATACTGTACCATAGATCTACCAGAATCAATGAGTGAAATATACGTTAGGTAGACCAAAACACAGCCCCCAGCTTGGCAGAGCTCTGAGCCCCAAACTCCTCCATTGTGGGTGGAGCGCCACCATTCAATGGGCTGTGAGTGAGTGTGGGGGTGGAAGGGACCCATGAGCTGAGAGCGCAACTGGAAAATCGGACGGAGCCTTCAAAAGGCAAGAGAAATCCTGGCTATTATGTAAGATGTGGTTTTTAAAACAGTAACTATTTTGTCATTGCAGAGGCAGAAGAGTGTTTCAACCTGGAGAAGGCTACAATTACATAAATTTTGTTCATTTCCCGAACAACTGAGAACCACAGACCCAAAAAAAGAGAAAAGAAACAGTATTGCCATTTGCCATTTCACATATTTTTGATTACGTCAGCAATGTCTGTAATATGCATCTTGACTGAGTTTCACTCTCCCATACAGCCAATCACCACTGCCAGGCCTGTCCTGGAGGGGCACGTGTGCAGACCAGTGGAGCAGCCAGGTAAGCAGCCATTTCTCTTCACTTGCCCAATAGAACCCCATATATAACTCCCAATATATGCCACACCCATTCATGCGATTTTAGACTGCAGGAGCAGCTCTGTTAACCCCTGCATCCCTGTGATAATGATAGGCTAGATCATCCCAAACTGTGGTGCGTGCATCCCTTGTGGTGCGTGCACCCCTTGTGGTGCGTGCACCCCTTGTGGTGCGCGGACGCCTTCTAATCTAGGGGGTGCGTGAGATGAAATTAGTAATGGCAGTTTTATGGTGTAAACCACTGTTGTAAGAAGCTGCGGGAGTATACAGCAGCTGCATGTCTCTCAGTGCAGTGACATTCTGTGATTATTTGCCATAATCATATTTAAAAAAAAGAATCGGCCAAAAGCGCAAGACTTAGCGCTGGGGGTGACCAGGCCGTGCGCAGGGGGTGCACGGCCAATAAAGTTTGGGGACCGCTGGGCTAGATGATACATACAGTATACACACAGATGATACATACAGTAAGCCTATAACAAGCTTTTTAATTTTCAGCATTATTTTATTGATGTGCCTAGGCTAGTAGAATCCCACTAACCAGCCAAAGGGTCAGGCTATCCATCAATCATTACTGATATACACTGAAACTTAGCAGCTTTCCAAGGTAATTCAATGTAGAATACATCACATACAAGGACAGATACAGTATACCGGTAGTTTTGAATGGATGTACCTGCATGCCTTATTTTGTCCGTAATAAGCAAAACACTAATTACTTTTTAGAGAACAAACATATAACATGTATTAAACATACATTTCTTCTTTTCAACTCACGTATAATCCAAACCATGAACAAACTTGTGTCTTTGTGTGTGTGCGTGTTGAGAATGCGAACACATGCATTGACCAAGGTCAGGCAGACTGTTTGTAGGTGGCTATAAGAACGTAAAGTTTATACTAAACACACACATACCTGCAGCTAAAACAACATTTTCAGGTTTTTCAGGAAGGGACATTTTCACTTTGGTTTCACCAGGTTTCACCTGGACTTTAGTGAACACCTCTGATCGGTCAAACCCTAAATCATCAATTTTCTTACTTTCATTTTTAAATTCAATTCTAATTCCTTCTTATCGCCTTGTGGAAAGTGGAATTCTTTACTGTACCTCTTTGGTTTATGGTTTCCTAAATCCGTTTTATTAAATGTACAACACGTCAACACCAACAATTAATTTCCTTCCATTTTAGTGTAGTTGGATTCTCATAAAAGATATTCCCACAAAACAATTTAAAGGTGCTCAATTTCAACTACATCAAAATAAACAGCATTTAATTAAAGTGTTCTAGAAACAAGGGAGATCAGATATAGGCAGCAATGGTCTAGTCTTGGTCTAGTATTCTAGTAGTGGGTTCATTTATACAGTCAGGTGGGTGTTTGCAGTGTATGCAGATGTGTGCACTGAAAAGTGAAAATGCTTAACAAGCCATTTCAATATTGTACATACAGTATTATCCATATATTGTACCCACTGTGTAGGCCAGCTTACACCGTACACGAATCAGCCTAATATCTACTGTTGATTATGATTACAAAATGAGTCTACCGACGTGCCTCAAGCCTAAAACGGCTGGTCCGGTGCTTCACAGGAACAAGGACACTTGATGCAAAAGGACAGGACTATTTATCCTACTTATTTGTCTACTTATTTGTAGTACACACACACACACACACACACACACACACACACACACACACACACACACACAAACACACACCAGAATTTCCCCACAGGGATCAATACAGATCTGGCTATCCATCTACAGCATCTACTGTATCTAAACCATTCACATACCTACACCACAACATACTTAACATCAACAACAAACCAGCATAGATAATGAGTTATCCTACACCAGTGGTTCCCAAAGTGGGGGACACATAGCCAAGGGGGGGTGAAATAATTCAGATTTTTTCAAAAATGTTTTCTGGCCAGTAAATTATGGTATGTGTGATATGTGAGCTTACCATAATCACAGTAATCCTTAATCATATTCCATCATTCAAGGGCCTTTGGATAGAAATGAAACAGACTCCATGCAGTCACTTTCAGTTAGAGTGCTGCAGAGGCTGAGTGTCTGTGACTGTGACCAGCTGATGGTCGTTGACGCTTAATTGATGCATCAAGGAAGTCAATTCTGTTTCTGCACTGTCAAAAAGGTGACGTCTATTCTAACATAGCATCTTAAATAAATCTTGTGACTTGTGACTTTGATTGAAAAGTTTTAATACAAATAGTTCCAATGGCATCTAAATGTAAGGTTGCAAATATGCTTATCGGTGTTTAGATACAACTTAAACATGACTCTTTCGTTTTGGGTCTGAGAGGCTAAAGCTCATCAAATGGTGGTCCATGGCTCAAATGCTGGGTAAATAATGGGCCTTGATATGAAAAAGATTGAAAACCTCTGTTCTAGACATTGTAACCACCATACACAGCCAAAATCATACAGGCTGTAATTAATTTGTTCTAGTTCTTCTTAACTTAATTTCTTTATTGCTGACACGATTGATTGATTGATTTATTTCATGAGGCAATTATTGCCGCAATACCCCAGCTGCCAGTGAAAGCTGAACTGGCTAGTGCAGAGACAGACCACCAACAGAGCACTTCTGGTACCAAGAGGTGATGGGTTGCCTACAGACATCGAAGGAAGGTATGGCACTAGTAGCTAACGTCCCGGTTCCAGGTAATCTGGCAGAAGGCTGAAGTACAAGGACACATCCATAGTGCATATCTACAAGAGGAAAGGGGACAGGGCATCCTGCGATAACCATCGTGGTATAGCCCTCCTGAGCATCTCAGGAAATATCTTAGCGAGAATCATCCTCAACCGGCTCATCAGCCATGTAGTTAAGAATGTTGTCCTGAATCCCAATGTGGTTTCCACGCAGGCAGACATGATCTTTGCCATCCGCCAGCTGCAAGAAAAATGCAGAGAGCAGAACAAAGGCCTCATGGTGTTTGTCAACCTTACCAAGGCCTTTGATACAGTCAATCGTGAGGGCCTATGGCAGATCCTGGGCATTTGGCTGTGGCAAATACCAATTCCAATGAATGTAATATATGACTGCATGAATTGTACCCTGAGTAATTTAAATAAAGTTGATTTAAAAAGCAAAACCGTGGTATAAAGCTGCACACAAAAACTGCTGTCTATAGAGCGTCGCAGTCCCTCCCCCTTTCAGAACGACGAGTGGCCCAGGAAATTATTCTCCATTCATTTTCTCCATAGGCTTTTCAAATAGTATTTATTTAATGACGGTTACGCCGCGGACAAAGCCAACTCGGATCGTGACAAATCATGACAATGAACACAATGTTTTGGGCCGATCAAATAATTTATAAGAAGAAAAACAAAACAAATAGTGTTGTCGCCTGCCTTTATTTTCTTCTTTCTAATTATTTGATCGGCCCAAAATATTGTGTTTGTTGTCATGATTTGTGACGATCCGAGTTGGCTTTGTCCGCGGCGTAACCATCTTTAAATAAATACTTTTTGAAAAGCCTATGGAGAAAATGAATGGAGAATCATTTCCTGGGCCACTTACTTATTTAAGTCTACTTATTTGTAGTACACACCAGAATTTCCCCACAGGGATCAATAAAGGTCTGGCTATCCATCTATCTACTGTATCTAAACCATTCACCTACACCACAACATACACTAACATCAAATTCTTGTAGTTTGACAAACCCACATAGATGATGAGTTATCCTTCACAAAATCTTTGGAAACGACTCTTCTAAACATTGTAACCACCATACACAGTCTGATAGGCACAGACAAGATCATACAGGCATATATACAAGCACAAATCTGCTGCACCTTTTCTTTTCTACGGCACACTTTCAAGTACCTGAGGGTTCGGCTGCCATATTTTTATTTGCAATTATTTTGTTCTAGTTTTCCCTAATTTGATTTATTTATTGCTGACATGATATATTTGTTTTATGTTAATTGGTTGTTTTGAGTTACGGAAGTGCCAATTATTTAGTTTTATGCCGGAACACTAAATAATGTTCTGGTGTCAGGTATACATTAACTCTGTTCATGACGTACATTGGTGGTTTGACAGCATGACCCGGGAGATCTAGGTTTGTCTGTTTGTTCCTAATATGTTGAATATCGAACTCAAGACTGTATACTTGTGAATGTCTTATTGATTGATGTATACATTGTATTGCTGTTTTTGCACAGTTACAGTATGTTCATGGGCACCAGTGGACTCATTCCCTTTTGTTTTGAGCAGCCAGTGAGGTATGTTAGTTTAAAAGTGTATTTCCTTTATTACGTTTGTTGTATAATGTATTTTATGTTTTTGCTATGTTTATTAATTTCTGAGCATTTGTTTATTTATGTTTACATTACCAGTTTGACATTGGATCCTTTGTACCAGAAAGTTTATAATATATCCACCAGTGAGAAAGATCAACCTGACTCGTTTTTGACTGAAGGAAGTGATAACCATGCATACATGTGTGAAGCCACAATTGGCACTGTGCAATTTGGGTTGTTAAATGTGTGGAGACTGAGAGTTACCTTCATTCAATTATTTTGCCACGAGTTTCTAAATTTCATAATGTAATATTCTTATAATAAATCTTTTTTAAATCCGTCATTTACTGGACAGTCTAGCCTACCTACACGTTTTTTCCCCTC
Organism: Protomyctophum bolini; assembly: GCF_963924005.1. Taxonomy (NCBI): domain Eukaryota; kingdom Metazoa; phylum Chordata; class Actinopteri; order Myctophiformes; family Myctophidae; genus Protomyctophum; species Protomyctophum bolini. Next base: position 26,071,218 of record NC_137868.1, on the reverse strand, counting down.
TAAATGAAAGAGCTCCAAACTTCAGAGCCTGCCATACATCTCTTGAACAAATGTGGGTAGTGTCAGTGGCCATGTACAGAATACACGAGTAGTGGGCTTTTTTATGGAAACTTAAGGTGAAGATACAAAAGCATATTTTTTGCAGATGGCAAAAAGTGTACATTCCAAATAATACAACTATAAATAAGGAAAAAATGGAATATAAAGTAATAACATACTCCTGCTATGAAAGCAAGCTCTAGAGTGAGACTTTTTCTTACTTCTCTTGTACATCAAAAGTTAACATTCTTCAAACTATTCAACCTGTAAACTAATAACTATACAGGCTGTAATGATTGTGAGACATTTCAAATAGGTGCTACACAATGGAACAGCCTTGATATCGTCTAGCCTCGGAAATCCAGACATTTTTATTAAGTGTCAAACTGACAACCAATCTGAGGTCTTTTAAGACTAAAGCTTGGCTATTATAAAAGGTTCCTCTGTAAAAGGTCATTTTTCTAAAGATAGATAGTATATTAATTGTTACTTGTGAAGACCACAATGGAAATAAGACTTAGGACTTTGTTGTGTTTATCCTTGGACTGCTGTATGACCTGTATCAAATCAAATCAAGTCAAATCAAATCAGACAGTATACACAGGCATATTCTATGGTCCAGTGTGAAATTACTTGGAACCGTGAATCCAAAACTATATGTGTCAGCAGCAGGGGGGGGGACAGCCCAAACAAGGGAACTTTCCACATCTGCCCACGACCATGACTAATGCAGAAATGCAACTATTTGTTTATCTCTGTGTGTGTGTGTGTGTGCGTGCGTGCGTGCGTTAAATGTGGCAAATGTTTGATAGAACAGAAAACAGAAAACTAAACAAATTAAACTGAATTAAGAGTTACTGCTGTTTTATACTTAGTCGCACGTTGGTGTCATGCACCAAAAATGCTGAACTTGTAAATTGGTTCCTTTCGACACACAAAACTGACATGCAATTATGTAACTGAGGCTCAGGGTCTCACCTATGGTCATGAGGTGTGGGTCATGAATACAAGCGGCCGAAATGAGTTTTCTTCGACTGGTGGCTAGACAGATAACTTGGCTCGATGCGCGCGCAAACACACACACACACACACACACACACACACACACACACACACATGTATGCCCATACTATACCCCAATGTCTACACTAGCACAGACAGGGCTATGCGATTGGCCATTCACCGGGTGATTCCCAATCCCCACCATCCTAAAACATCAGAATATAAATTGCTTATAAACATTGTGACATTGTTTGTTAATAATAATAATCCGGTTTGTGACCAGAGCACATGCTTACCTACAGTAAGTGGTGAGCTGAGAGATATCCCCAAGTGGACACCTACCTCAACCAGGAGATTCTGTTTACCCTTCTATAACTTCATCTAAACACAATCACAGGGGTATTCCAACTGATACTCAGTCAAATGTTGCAACACACAAACTCAGAGATGTCTCTATTTCTGGCAACTCCTAGAAGTGGCCTTTTAAACAAGTGATTCCCAGTTTGAGTCATCCACCCACTTCACACATAGGTCTATTTCCACATAGAAACATATGAATGACTGTCATATGCACTTTAATTCACCCGTAATAATTAGTTAAGTAAGAAGCCTTCACACAGACTTTATATTGGTACATTGGTAGCTCCAAATCTTTCATGCAGGACAATGGCTTTCAACTCCCGTTGGAAATAATTAGATCAGAGACCCATCTAAAGCCAACCAGACAAAGTTGCCTGAACCACCGATAGGAATGTTCAATTGTATCTTGTACTATTATGCAATCCCTCATTGCTCAATAACACATTTCCATTGTCTGCAGTGTTTCTTTCTTTTTCTCTTTTTTTTCTTTTAACCTGTATTCCGGTACAGAAACAGCACTCAAGGTCGGAACAACAACATAGTAATCAGCAAATTCAGCATCATGCTAAATTTATGATAAATTAAAGATAAATATGATAACACCACCTCTAACCCCCCCACATGTGTGTTCTATTAGGTCCACTTATTAATCTCAAAACTTTTGCATTAAAGTTGCAATCTGTAAAGCCCTAACCACACCAAAGGGTCAAGACGATTTTATCCCAGCGGTGTGATGTCTTGTTGCATGTTGACACGCGTCATCCCACGTTGTCCCAAGTGATTCAACGCATGGAATGGCCCAAACCACACCAAAGGGTCACCATGCAACTCCTTACAACCGTTACAAGGAGTTGCATGGTGACCCTTTGGTGTGGTTAGGGCTTAAGATTTGTGTCATACCCGTGGTTTGAATCCAGAGGCCGTAATTTCGACTGCTGGGCTAAGACTGACCCGATTGGCCAGGGGAAATATTGCGCTTTGAGTTTCCGGCAATACTACTACTACAAATAGTGATCCTATGTGATCCACAGAATATACATTTCACAACAGAAGAGCAGGGAGAACACCTCCAGTCACTGCTGTTGTGTTATGTATATTGAATTAACATACTCATAACATAGATTGTTCAAATGTGCTTTAACCACGTAAATAAAGGCAATCTACAAGCTCACAGAGTCTACCCCAGGTCAAATATTTTGATGGTTCAACCACCATCACAAACAAGGCAAACCAGTTTAGCTTATTGTGGGTTGAAGTTATAATTCAAAACACAAAAGGTACAATCAGATACAGCCTGCACCTAGATAAGTAAGAAGAAAAGAGAAAACAGAGAAAACAGCATATAGTTTCCCTGTCTATCTGAGCAAAGCACCAACGAGCTGGCCAGATGTATGGAGAACAGGGATGACTGGAAGCTACGATGGAGGACGACCTAGAGTTAGAGTTCATACTGCTCTGTGGTGCAACATGCTGCAACCTGTCTGATACACACCTGCCACTCAGCCCACAAGGTGCGTGTGACTGTTAGTGTGTGTGTGTGTGTGTGTGTGTGTGTGTGTGTGTGTGTGTGTGTGTGTGTGTGTGTGTAATATATATTGTTAGGTTCATTAAGGGCTTTGCGCAGACCCATCTGTACAACTGCTCCAGGGAAGAGCAAAACAAGATGGAACTAAACAGAGATGATACAAACCACATCACATAAGCCTGTGTTCCTATTACAGTCATTGCCCTTCCCTTTCCCTCATTACAGCACCTCTGCAGGTCAGACTTTCTGTACTTCATCTGCACTCTGTTATGTTATGTACTCAATCTGAGAACCCATCAGCAAATAAAGGAGAAACAGCGCCCTAGTCAATCTCTAGAGTGAACTCTTCACCTATAGCATGCCTTTTTAGCAGGTGAGGCAAACCATCACCTAATTGGTAACTATAGGTTACTTCAGTAACCGGAGGGGAGAAGCTGGCTTAGCGGGCTAACAGACCAACACTGCACAAGACCTTTAGTACGCTTTTCAGCGGCCGGTAAACACTTTGGTCTTTTGCAAGAGACGTGTCGTGAAGAGGGCTACCAGAGGGTTTGCAGAACACTGTGAATCTCTTGGTACAAGCCGATGGCCCGTCTTGGTGAGATACGGTTTCAACAGGTAATAACAAACAGGTAGCGTGGCTTAACGTGCGTTCAGCAAGCAGAAGACAATCGGAATGACCCGTGTGGCATGATGGGAACGCTTATCACCCCGTGTGAGGGGCGATCACCATGCCATGGGTGGGCAGAAGTCCCAACCAATGAATTGTTCGTGAAGTATATGGTTTAATTCTGTGTGTTCTTATATAGTATGCAATGTCACTGAGCAGTATGGGTGGGAGGGTTAAGGGATTTCTTTATCTTTTTTGTCTTTATTTTTTCTTTCATTTTGTTTCATAAAAAAAGTATTTCATATTATAATGTTTGTAATAATTTATCTGTTCACTAAAAACATATTTGACAAAAAAAAAATCTGTGTGTTCGTGCCAGAGATGGGCACGATTCATAGGGCGATTCACTGAGTGAAGGAGTTTATAATAACTCTAATAACTTAACCAAGGCTAAGTAAGGCCCAAGTTATAGGTATTGAAGTTACAAACTGGTTTTATACATATACATATACATAGTATATGTATAACTAGCTCTCAATGATTACGTAATAAAGATATGGATGTGGACCCAATGCCAGTGTAATTGGTTTTCGATGGTGACGTAATGACGATATGTTTTAGTGTTGGGAGGATTAAAGGTAATGCTCCTATGTATACAAGTAATACGACACCACTGCCATATCAAGCACAAGTAGTCATTACTCATACGCATGAGTGAGGGCTTTCGATGGTGACGTATATGTCGATCAGTGTCGGGTGGATTAAAGGAAATGCCTATATGTATAATGTAATTTGTAAGTTGATTAGCGGTATACTGTGGTTACTTTGCGCCCCTTTTGATGCGTATGTATCGTCCCAGCATATGACGTCAAGGTATAACTGGTATAATTAGCTCTCAATGATGACGTAATAAAGATGTGGATTAAAGGACTCAATGCCAGGGTGTAATTGGTTTTCGATGGTGACGTAATGGCGATATGTTTTAGTGTCGGGAGGATTAAAGGTAATGCCCCTATGTATACATGTATGTAGTCTGTAGTCATTATTACGCCACCATCGAAAACTAGAAATGCACTCTGTCGAGGTGCCATCAACAGCCAATTATAACCATGCATACCACTTTTGATCCAGCTGACCACAGTACTAGAAATGCACGCAAGTAACTAGAAATGCACTCACACACAGAAATGCATTGCACACAAGTAGGCCATACCTTTTACCCACCCAACATTGAAACATATCTTGAAAGATATCTTAATTATGTCACCATCAATAGCCAATTAGAGACATGCATACCATACATACATACCACTAGTGGTCCAGGCGACCACAATACTTGCGTTCTCTGCTTGCTCAAGTAATAAAGCCAAAACCTGATACAACACACAGCCCTCCTCCTCTACAGTGCTTGGCTCATTTCAATCAAGTTTGCCAGCACTGCACAGTACACAGGAGAGACAGCAGACCCTACAAGAGAATGTTTTCAGATATACACCTGTAAGGAAAACATGCAACACCACTATTAAAACCCCTTCCCAGCCGGCTTGCTGTTGAATGTTTTGGGAAGCAGCTGTGCAGTGATCCTCCTTACTGTCTATAGGGCACAGGTTTCCCTGTGACATTACATTTATTGATCCAATAAATAGAATAGTACAAATATCTCCTATCCCTTTAAACTGTACAGGTGTATCGGTTGTAAAAGACCTTCTTTTACATGCTTGCAGCGCAACAACACCGTAAAATGCTGAGTATTAATTTCACTCTGAAAGTGTAAGACTGGACCCGTAAGGGAACTACCACCATTGCCAGGATTGGATTGGATTGCTACATAGCGTATCATCTCATGCTCAAACATATCGACACAATCAAACATTACATTTGATAGCAGTATAAGGGAATGAAAAGAAGCAATAAATATGCCGTCCCATCAAGCACGGATAACTAAACAACATCACGCATGAGCCTGCTGGGTGCTGCCACCTTCACTCTGTTGGAAAAGGGTAAAATTACCTGAGGTAACATCATATGGGTGCCCAGAGCCCCTAAGCGGAGTACTACCTCCTGTGGCATGGTTCTTGGAAAACACTTCTCAGCACTCCTGTCTGTCTGTGGGCACTGGTGTGATAAGGCCTTGATGGGTTGTATTACTTCACTTGGGTAGTCCCGAGGGGAATCCCCCCTGGTATTGCTGTATGCGTGTGTCTGTGTGAGTGAGTGTGTGTGTGTGTCCACACTAAGACTCTAAGAGGAAGAATACCACCATTGAGCGCCCTGCGATTGCGCCAGTGATCCCCCCCTCCACCACCACCACCTCTTCCCGTCCTCCCTCGCACTCTGACGTACAGTTGGAGCAGATTTAGTGACACGGAGATAAAAGCCTTCCTCTGTTTCTCTCTTTCTCTGCTTCCCCTCTTTCTCCAATGTCACCAGAGCGCTGAGTGCCGGTGCCTTCACCCGCCGTAGACATAGAGTGCATTCAGTGACACAATCACTTTTCACTTCTGCTTTGTGATTGCCAGAGTTCAGTGCGTTCCGTGTGCAGAATGTGCTGCTCCCACACAGCACTGCGATGGAAGCATACTGTACTGTGCTGTAGAAGTATGTAACGCAAAGGTTTATAGGCAAAGGGACGTCCACACTAAGAGTGGAGATTATAACAGTGACTATAAATATGTCATTTAAAGGAAATGTCTAGCTCAAGTGGAGGGCTCAATGTACAGCTCAACTATGATGATGACAACAGTAGCAAATTATATTGTTGGCATCACTTTCAAAGCAATTTGATGAATAATAGAAACACTAGTTTAACAGTTTACATTACAGGGCACCACATTCAACACATCAGTCACATTCAACATGTTTACAGAATGTTATGATTCATCAGTGTATGATTATCTTCACATTATTATTGTTATATATGTTTGTAGATAATTATTGTTGTGAAAGGCCCTTAAGAGTGTGTGCACTCAAAGATCTCTCCATATTATAAGGCCCTGACTTCTTCCATCATAAATCTGTCAATGCTGTAGGCCTAATAGTTTCTTCAACTTTTACTAATCAACAGGTTATACTGATCATACTGGTTAACTTTTCAGTGTGATTACACTTCAATCCCATATAACAGGTGTTGCACCCAGGGCCAATTAACAAGAACAAGGAGAAGAATGTATAGTATAATTGTTACAGTATTTAGCTACCAACTTTATGTATAAAATGTGGCAAAATCAGAGACTAGCTTACCTGGCAAATTAAGGATTTGCTGTCACTGACAAGGTGATGAATGAAATACAGCATGGTCCAAAAAGATAAGAGGGGAGACGGTCATTTTACAGTAAATCCCTGAAAGAAAACATGAAGGTCAGAATCAGAATCACCATTGTTGTCACATGGCAGGATTACAGGTGTAAAGCAGTGGGTGGAATTCCTTTTTTTTCATGAGAAGAGAGGTAGAGGTAAAGGTAGAGTAAGAGCAGGAGAGAAAAGAAAAACACGATAGAAACATAAAAAGTAAGTTCTAAGAAGTCCAAGAACTGTGAAAAGGGCATGTATGTATGCATCCCCTGGATGGAGTTAAGAAAACTATTCTGCACATGGAAGGGCAGCAAAAAACCTGCCACACGTTGCTTATAGTTTCCAACGGCATTTCTACAAGGTTGTGGAGGAATATACAGGTACTATGAAATGTGTGGGATATTAACCACTTTCAACCTGGCACCGCAATTGTTTTTATTGTCAATTCATATAGAGCTTAACTGGTAAAACAGCACTTTCAGGGACAAGCATTCAATATACAGTACATGTCATGCAGAGATGCGGGTGACAGTTCACCTTGCAATTTTGTGCACAACCGACTCAACTGGTGGACACGGCCGAATGGGCCGATTCATATCCAGTTATAATCTGTAATCGCTTCCGTGTCGGCTATAATTTATCTGCTGGAATAATAAGGTACCAGACTAATCGGGATTATTGTGAGACATGCTGTCTGTTGCACAGACAGACAGATAGTAAACATACAGACAGCAAGAGACAGGGTATGTGTGTGTGTGTGTGTGTGTGTGTGTGTGTGTGTGTGTGTGTGTGTGTGTGTGTGTGTGTGTGTGTGTGTGTGTGTGTGAGTTGATGCTTTGGCAGTGAAAAAGACAACCTTTAAACTTAAAGATGGAGTGCAGTGATTTTTCTAAAACATGATCAACAGGTATGATTATACTAGGAGATGATTCTTTTTCAAAAATGTGTACAGAAAGTGTTAAATGTGGCCATACCCACCAGTTTATTAAGTATGCTTGGTTCGCCTGGTGGGTGGTGATCCACCTGAACTGAAGCCACACCCACAGCTGTTGTTGTACGATAAAGGGGGAGGGGATGATATTGTGATGTCACTGTCATTTCGATTGGGCCTTTTGACCTGGGCCTCGATTGGGCCTTTTGAGAAATCGAAAATACACAGGGAAGACATAATTCAATATTCTAACCACACCTGGGGGTCTATTAAGACTCTAATAGACTTTTTCTGTTTTGTATGTGTCTATGGAGTTAACATTACTCTATTAGAGTAATGTTACATTACTCTATTAGAGTAATGTTACATTACTCTATTAGAGAAATGTTAACAGAAAAAGTACAAAATCACGGCACTCCATCTTTAAGTACAGAGTAATACTGTACACCATTTGAGAGAGAGTGAGGCAGAGATTGAAGAGGATGATTGAAGCGAGGTTGGAATGAATGTAAACATTCCTAAACATGCCTATTCATAAATGTGCCATTTAGGCTATAATTGTTTGGCTTTAGTACAATTAATTAATTTAAACACATGTAATGACTTGTCCTGAGGATCTCATGGAGAGACCACATCACAATGAGGAGGTGATGAGAAGGGCAGGGGTAGCACCACTGTCTGTCATCATCGATGAAAGGAGAAGGAGAATGGCTGGGCACGTACTCCGACTGCCAAGAGAGAGACTGGCAAGTGTGGCAATGGACTGGATGCCAGAAGGTGGAAAGAGGAAGGCCAAAAAAGACATGGAGACAGACAGCGAAGGAAGACCTAAGCGAGATGAGTGTCAGCTGGCAATTGGGTCGCCAGAGACCGGAGTAAATGGAGAGGACTCGTCGCCCAATGTTCCAATAGGAACGAGAGGAACTAAGTCTCTGTAAGTAATGACTTGTCAGTTGTGTGTATGTTTACATTGCACTGTGAATGAGCCTGGGCTTTCTTTGGTTTTTATGTCCAATAAAATCGACTTTTTATTCAACTGTACTTTTCTGTTATTTTTTCAAACCAGTGGAACACCTTTTTATTATTTATATTAAGTGAGGAGGGAGTTTTATCTATGGGAATTATAGCAGATAGGCTATGCAATGCTTACAATAAAACTACTACAATGATGATTGGTATATTGTACACTATAATTATTATAGTGTTAGTGTACTGTACATAGACAGGATATATAATGAAACGTTTTTGCTGTTTCATTTAACATTTCAATTTTATCCATTCCGAATGGGAGTGGAAGTGAAGAAATTATGAGGGGAAAGGTGTCTTGAAAACTCCAAATGATGATTGTACACCTTTTCCTTAATGCCATGTTGTGTGTGTGTGTGTGTGTGTGTGTGTGTGTGTGTGTGTGTGTGTGTGTGTGTGTTGATGCTTTGGCAGTGAAAAATGTACCATTTAGGGTTTTAGGCTATAATTGTTTGGCTTTAGTACAATGATCATGAATCTAAACACATGCAAGGACTTGTGTCAGTTGTGTGTATGTTGACATGGCACTGTGGAAACAAGCCACAGGCTTTTTTTTTTGTTAGGTCTAATAAAATCGACCTTTCCTGTTATTTTTCTGCCAAGTATTCAAACCATTGGAAAACGTTTTTATTGTTATTCTTATTAAGTGAGGAGGGTGTTTTTTATCTATGGGAATTATAGCAGAGAATGAGATGCAATACTTACAATAAAACTACTACAATATTGTCATTGATTAGTATATTGTAGGCTATGTACAGTACACTATACTTAGTATAGAATTAGTGTACTGCACTACATAGACAATATAATGACACGTTTTTGCTGTTCCATGGCAGTCGTGACTCGTGATGCTGTTCCTATTTCTTAACATTTCGATTTCATCCATTCCGAATGGGAGTGGAAGTGAAATTATGAGGGGAAAGGCGTCTTGAAAACTAATTCGTCTTGGGTAAAAAAAAATATGGTTGTACACTTTTTCCTTACTGCCATGAGTTCCCGGCGCAGAACCTTGTACAGTATATATTTTACAGTAGGCTGTGTGTCAGCTGGATTTCACAAGCAAGGAACGTGAGGGAAATCCCGAGGTAACCCCGTCGACCCTGGTGACAGCGGTAGTAGAGTAAATCCGTGACTCCTCGGATCACGCCGAGCTACACTTCCGCATATTTTCTGCACTTTATTGGACGTAAAAATGCCTTCGCAACATTGCCTCCTAACCAGTTTAACTTCAACTGCAGCGCTTTTCGTACACGGACACCTCCTCCCTGCTTTAACTGGTGTTAGTTCTGTGTCGCAATCACAAACCTCCACTTACATTCACAAACCTGGTAGCTTCTGTTTGTCGAAGCATGATATCTTCCGAAATATAGTCTTTGATTCCCAAATTTCCAGCATTTCCAACTCGTCTCCGATATGGAAAGAACCTGCGAACTGTCGTGTGTGAGAAACCTAAACACAGCGCGCATAGAGATCTACCAGGATCAACAACCTCCACACGTCGAGGTTTCTAGTGGGGCGGCCAAAACAGCTGACCGTAAAACTATACCCTGCTAATCAACTGACCAACATTATGGCGACTATCTTTCGTGGCTGATTTGTTGGCGGGCGGCAAATACACAAGTGAGGCGACAAATGCCAAGTGAAATCGGGGACACGCTTTACGCTAAAAATACCTGTCTACGACTATATTTGGCTTGGCTGGATCACAATCGCATCTCTAAAATAGTCGGGCCCGCCCCGCAGAATGAATGGGTTCTCTGGTATCTCACACTGCCTCGTCGCCCCGGTGCTAAATTTAGTAACAAAGCTTGCGTCAATCACGAGCCTCAGTGCGTCAAGCCCCGACCCCGCCCCCGAGGGGTGATCATTGGACAGCATTAGAACGTGGCCAGCAAATACGCGCCTCGTGATTGGCTCTCGTCGATTTACTGTCTTCAACGGTTCCAGAAGCCCAGTTTAGTTTTGTGTTTGCTGGGCACGCCTGGTGGTCAGGATTCAGTGTTCACATGTGTATGTATTTACACTGCAGCTCACACCTGGCTGACTGTCATACGGTAAGTAAGTATTGTAGCCTACTCACTCTCTGATTAATTAATACATAGCTGAATCTTGGGTAGTCCTACATTTTGCCTTAATTTAAAATATGGAGGAGGTGCAGAAAAGAAGAAGCATCTGTTCTATGAAGTTCATAGAGTACAATCACCGACCTGTACTTACAGGCTTATAGGGAAGCATGCATGCCTGACATGTTTTAAGCTACAGGCTTTGCAATTACAGTAAATTAACACTGTCTTCTTTTAGTAGTGCACTTGTAGTTTTTGTGCCCCTCCTATGCTTTGAGGGTCTGTGACTCTGTAAACACAAACATTGAAGACAAAAGTGTGTAAACAGTGCACAAACATTGACGAAAGAGAGGAGGAAATTTGTGATTGGCCAGAATGAGATGATGTGAAGTGAGGTTGGCATGAATGTATGACAATAAGAGCGTCCCTCACTTCACACCGGTGTGATTTTTTCAAGTGGTGGACCACCTCACTTCTGTTTGATTGCCTAATAACCATGTCTAAATAATGTAGGCTGTAATAGGGCCTATATCCTTCCTGTGATTTTAATACCTTTCCGTCTTTATTCATTTTCCTGGTTCCCTGTGAATCGTGATCGGTCAAGAATCGGCCAAGAATCCAAGATACTTGGCCTATCCCAGTGGTTTTCAACCATTTTCTATTCATTCAGCATTTGAGCCACGTACGGACCACCATTAATGAGGTTTAGTCTCTCAGACCCAAAACTAAAGATTTTTTAGTTTCTGTCCACAATTCTATGCTGTGTTTAGGAGAGATAACAGCCAAACGTTAATCAAAAAAACAATTCTTCTACATTTTCTAATTGCGTATACTTGTAAATTCAGATGTTTTGCAATAATTTAACTCTTGAGAGCGTAAAATAACTTTTTTTGTCGCTCTCAATAGTTAAAGATCTATAAGGGTGAGGGTCCATTTGGTGACCAACTCTCCATCATTTAGCTGGGACCACCTGGAATCCTCTCAAGGACAACTGGTGACTACTGGTTACTACTACTGACCACTGTTTGAAAACCACTGGCCTATCCAATATAGACTAGACACTACACTACTACACTAGACAAGATCATTATTTTAGAAGTTGAACAATCCTTAACCACTTAAACCCCGGGATCCGTATTCTGGGAAAACTTTAGTAGAAAATAGCAGATCGATCTGCTATATTTCAGTGAAGATATTGAATGAAAAATTTGTAGTGTATAGCCTCACTAGCCTGGCTAGTAAACCAGACTAATATTCCACTGTCGTAATCCGCCGAAGGCAAAACATATTTTTTGCCACTGGCAGATTAGCAGGGCCATGGGGGAAACAAGTATTTTATTTTAATGGGTTTTTTGTGACTTTCGCCTTTATTTTATATTTTTTATAGAGGAGGGACCTTCATATATACTCTAAGCCTTAGAGTATATATATATATCCCTAGAGTCTAAGGGGGGGAAAGACAGTAAACTGACAGGAAATGGGGAGGTGACATGCAGTAAAGGTGTGCTTGATAATCTTTACCACTCTGCCTATATTTTCTCCAGCTCGGCTGTTGACTTTCCCTTACGTTTTTCTCTTACAACCATAAGACTAACTTTTCCCCCTCTCTCTCTCTCTCTCTCTCTCTCTCTCTCTCTCTCTCTTGCACAGCGCACGGGGCTTATGTTTCTAGTACTGTACGGCGAGGGAGCAGCTACAGTGAGTGACGTCACCTCTCCCATGGCGTCACATTGACGTAGCGCATACCAGCCGCTCTATGAGGAGGCAGACTCACATAAATGCTCTATTAGACTTTCTCCCTCAGACCGCGCACATAAACAAACCCGCGTTACAACTTCACATTTGCAGGCATCATCATTGACACACACGCACACACACGGGATCGGACGCAACACACTCCTTGTAGGCTACTCTGGAGTTTATTCTACTTTACTTTAGACTAAGAAAGAAGGAAACGAGGGGGAAAACTAAACTTTTGCCTATTTTCATCTTGTAGCCTATCTCCAATATTAAATATTTTTCTTTCTTTCTTTTTTTTTCTTTCTTTTTTTTGGGTGATTATTCTGGATATACACAGGATACTCTATACGAGGTTATTGCCATATGTAAAGACGGAACCTCTACAGCAAACAAGTAAGTAAATGCTTTAATTGAAATCTCTGAATGAATGTCTTAACTTTACTTAATATTCTGTATTATAGAGATGACCGCGGAGCAAACAACAAAATATAGGCTATAGGCTATAGATTCAATATGTTCATATAGCCTAACATATACTTGATATATTTTGATTTTGTCACGGTCTGTAGGCTACTATAGTCTGTATAGCTCTCAAACTTTCTGCGAGAAACCTGTTGATATGGCAGGGCTTTGCTCGGCAGAACGGCAGTTCTATTGCCTGTAGATAGGATGGCTGCGCGCATGGTGTCGCCGGGGGCAGATGGAGCTGAATTTGAATTCAATTTGGTCGGGGAAGGTATCATATTTTCTGGTTGTCATGGAAATGGGATGCCGCTCTCACTCACAATGAATAGTGGACTCAGACGCACTAATGGTCTAAGTCGAAATTAACCTACATTCAGATAAGAACTGAGAGCTGAACCATGAAACCCCCTTTTTATTTAATTTGAGTTAGGCTATCTCAAATCAGCTTTTGTCTCAATCCAGCCCTCAATCCACATATATTTTTGTTCTATTCTATTCTATTCATTACTGGTATATGGTATCAATGGTTCATAATTAAGTATAGGATCCCACGACCCACGTGTGTGTGTGTGTGTGTGTGTGTGTGTGTGTGTGTGTGTGTGTGTGTGTGCGTGCGTGCGCGCGCGCGCGCCCCTTTCTTTCATAAATCCAATTTTATTTCGATTTGGCAACTGTCTGGCAGTATAGTCACTGCAATTACAAAGAATGTGTCTGCCAAGCTATCTTTTTTTCCCTTTTTCTCATTGCCTAATTTGCCTGGCGTGAAGCAGGTATGAGGATTATACCTAAAAAGGTGACTGTTGTTTTCCAAACAGTCCACATTGCCTAAGGCTTAATGCATAGAGTGCAGTTATCTCCCGACTGGTGGCCAACCGTGAATGTCAGTCAGCAGTCAAACTGTCTGCCTCTTCGCGTCTTCAGTCAAACTGTCTTCTTCTCTAAAGCCTCTAAGCCACACACACACACACACACACACACACACACACACACACACACACACACACACACACACACATCAGAGGTAAAACACCTTTGGCCATTGACCTGACTGTGAAATACTCGTTGTGCCTCAAAATGTTGTTCGTTTCCGCCATCATATGCATTTCAGACTTTGCACTTCATGATCACACTCATTGAAACAAAACCAGAAGTATAGAACGTTTCATGTTGTTTAGCTATAGCCTATAGCCTCCATGCTTTTATTTAATCACTTTTTGCCTTTTTCTGTTTCTCCCTTTTCTTTTTTTTTGTTCCTTCTTCCTCCCCTTTCATTCGCGCGCGCGCGCGCACACACACACACACACACACACACACACACACATGCGCGCGCACACCTGACAGTCCGGCTCTCTGAGCTAATTTACTGTACTTGTATATTTCCCCAGCCTCCTTTATCTCTCCTCTTTTCTCTTTCTGTTTGCTGGAAGCCTCGCGCTGTCTGGCTTATTGGCGCGAGGGGCTACCGGGGGCTACCGGCGCTCCAGGGCGCGTGCTTTCCAGCTCTTTTGCCGTTCTCTTGGTTACCGGTGCAGGCGGCCCAGTAGGCTAGGCTCACCCGTCGCCTGGGTGGAAAGAGGGGGTGGACTGGAGGAGAGCATATAGAAAACTTCATAGGATATCTCAACTTTAGTGGAAGAGGAATCCCACGTATAGGCCACCAATGTGTAATTTATTTGTGGGTGTTAGAATTATACGCAAACCTGACGCATGCAATTCACGCTGGTCCAGGCTGAGGTTGTGATTATGAAAAGTGCATTCTTATTCAGTCAAGATTCAAGATATAGAATGTTATCCTGCATCGTTATTGGCAACATTAATGGTCACAGATCAAAGAAATGTAGCCACGTTTACACAGTAAGCATCTTTGTCTCAATTTGTTAAATGGTATATATAGTCAGATATATGTGTAGACTATAGTCTGGGAATAGCCTACAAGTGAATAGTCGTAGCCTACAAGTGAATAGTCTACTCTTCAGTCGTCCGGAGCAGAAGCGCTACATCTCGGGGAGAGTTGTGTGGCAGAGAGGGGGCGCTCGGGGCCTTGAAATGTGCTGGTGCGCTCCAGTGCAGCGAGAGTGAGACACAGTTGGAGCTCAGGGCGCACGGAGGCTTCTGCTGGTCCGACTTTCAAGACAGGAGTTCTCTTGGATGAACCCTAATCAGGCGAATACAGTGGCAATCAGAGGCAAGCTATTGTACGGACAACTATTGTAAATATGCCTATAGGCTACCCTACTCATTCCTAGGATATTTTTGTGAACTGTCTACAATTGATTATAGCCTCAGCCTGATTAATTTGCCCGGCCACAGCGGTGGGCTGCAATAATGAAAAACAGGATGATAATGTAAAAAAGAAAAAGAAAACACCAAATATGCACGAAATATATATAGGTCTAATCAATACAATTCTTTAACTTTTTAAACATGTCTCATGAAATTACTATAAGCTATGATTTTGTAGTTTTTTCTTCTAATTTTGTGATTGTGACATTCATTCGTGACACGTTACCTACTTTTTTTTTCCATCTGATCTTATAGGCTATAATGGACCAGATTTTCAGACTCCCCCCCCCCCCCACGCTGATATTTCAAACGCTTATTTTACATGGCGAGCCATATTTTGGCTGTAACCCAGGTGTCTCCTATTCCAGACCCTGGTTCGGAAGAGCGCGCTCAGCCGAGCTCAGAGCACCGGCGACAGGACAGTTCCTCCGCTGCTCTCACCACCGACTCCCTTCAGCACCACGAACATTTCCCAACCCGTAGTCACAACAGCACCTCTCCACCCGGGACACCCAGCACCATTCAGCGTGAAGCTCTCTTACCAGGTAAAAGACAGGTCTCGGTCCCGAGTCATCCGTCCCAGTCCCACCGTCACTGAGTTGATCCTGAATGTTCGTGAAATTCTACAACATTTATTCCATATACTAGGCTATAGGCCTATACACTCTCACTGTCAGAATTACATATAGGCATACTGGATTTAAATACCACACACTCATCGAAGTGATATTTTCTGTTTTGCTGTACATTTGCGCGACAATAAATCATCAAGGCCTAATAAATAAATACATAATAAATAATAAAAAAAATGTGTAACCACGCGTGTTTTACAGAGAAATAGGCTAAATGAAACAATTTAATTTAGCACAATTTAAATTGCCTTCTACCCCATCATCACGCTTCTAACAGAAATTATATAGCCTAATTAATTTAACATTAATTTAAGCATTAACATGTTGGTGATCTTTTGTGCAGCGCGCGTGCGTGTGTATGCGTGTTTCGGCAGCCAGGCGCAGACCGAGTTGACATTTCAATCAGCAGATAAACTGACAGAATGCTGAGGCCAGGCGCACAGGCCACAATACAGAGGGAGAAATCAAATAAGACATAGATATCGACCCCCCCATTTCCCAACAAGCTTAAATGTCCAAAAAAAATAAAAATAAAAACTGAGACCAAAATAAGTCAAATGAAGGTGTTTATAGGGTTTATTTTATTTTCCTTTTTTACTGGAACCTGTGGAATGATGGACCAAAGAAGGGTTATTATATATGGGTCAATTTATTTTTTCCTTCTTTAATTTGGTATGCTCCAAATGGTATGTGGCAGACTTACATCTTGAATATGCTATACATAGCCTAACAAATATCTGTTTTAACTTGCAATGTATAGTTCTGTGCTTGCAGCCTTGTACGTGTGTGTGTGTGTGACTGTGTGTGTGTGTGTGTGTGTGTGTGTGTGTGTGTGTGTGTGTGTGTGTGTGTGTGTGTGAGAACAGATTTGCCTGCAAATATAGGACAGCATTAATTTCGCATATCATATGCGAAGCCATGACATTTTGACAGTATAATCAAATGACGACAACAAAAGGATATATGTTTCTGTATTTATGTTTTGTTTGTTAGATCTATGGCATTCTGACAATGAACAAGCGCGCTCAGTTATTGGAACAGCTGCAGTTTGTCCAGTTGAAATGTACACCACGAGGTTAGAGACTGTTTCATTACACCGCACCACCTATGTGTCTAACTCTGCTTGAGTTGTTTGTCTTCACTTCACAGTGCACACACACACACACACACACACACACACACACACACACAGTCTCACACACACACACACACACACACACACACACACACACACACACACACACACACACACACACACACACACACACACACACACACACACAGACAGAGACACACAGAAGCACAGACACACATGCACGCACTTGAGACATGCACTTAAACAAAAGGAATTGAGGTGGTCTCATGGTGGTGCTGGAATTTTAAACGTAGAATTGGTCACCAAATCCACACGTGTGTGTGTGTGTGTGTGTGTGGGGGGGGGGGGTATGTTTGAAGAAGTGCACGTTGTAGTGAATTCATAGTAACAAAGTTTGTGTGTGTGTGTGTGGGGGGCAGGTGAGTAAGAAAGAAGTCTTTGCTGAATCTGACTTGACCATGCACACACACACGCACGCACGCGTGGGCATGCACACACACACACACACACACACACACACACACACACACACACACACACACACACACACACACACTTTCTTATGATGGGTTAAGAATAAGACGGTCATACTCTTCTGACAATATTGCTCCACCTCATTCTGTAAAATCAGACATACACATTTAACCTGTGATTTTCAAGATGTTCACCTTTTAAACTTTTTTACTATATACATTCACACGACAACGTACATCTTCAAGCATCCCCTGCCTCCTGTCTTTGTCATTCTATTTCCATATCTGGACCAATCTGTAATTGTGTTATTCAGATCAGATAGCATGCTGATGATTATGACTATAGGCCTCACCAGCTGACCTTTTTTTAAATATATAAACTAATAATTTAAAATACATAGGAGAATATATGTTCACAGTGACACTATTGACACACAATATCCCAGGGAGGCGTTTCGCCAATGTGTCTGTTACAGTTAGCTATAGGCCTAAATAGGCCTAAAGAGGTGAGAACTGAACGGTGATGTTTTTAGGAGACAGCAGGCCTGCATCTCTTGAGTCTTGACAGGCACATGCACAAGATTGACAGCAGAGACACAAAGTTCACAGTGAGCCCCTTCGAAATTGTAGATCTCACTTGTATTGTATATTACTATCTAGCTATATATATAGCCTACTCTAACTCTGTGGTCTATCGCACAACTCGGTAAAAAAAAAGGGGGGGAAAAGAAAAAAATGCGACGCGACGCGCGTGGTGCATGTATGCGTGTGTGTGTGTGTGTGTGTGTGTGTGTGTGTGTGTGTGTGTGTGTGTGTGTGTGTGTGTGTGTGTGTGTGTGTGTGTGTTTTCCACGTGGGTTGGAGAGCTGAGCTGGTCACTTGTAGGAGAAAAAAAAAACTCGATGACGTTGACACCACGTATGTTTTGACACGAGTCGCGCGCCCTCCTCCTCGCCCATCTAAAGTTCCAGACCAGACCCTCGTGTCCCTTTGTATCAGAACCACTTGGTGGCCCACAAGATAAGAAAACAGAAACCATGACGCACATCATGCACATGAATGAACCTATAAAGAAAATGTCCCGCTTTGAATCATTCTCTGTTGTAGCAGTAGCCCTGCACATACAGCCAACAGGGTGCCCTTCAGGTATGATTTGATTGTGGTTAAAATGCTGCTATATGATAATGTCGATCTGCTTCTTATTAGTCAACAGATTTTCTTTTTCTCAAGGGCATTTCTATTTTCCCGCAGCATGAACATGTGGTAGTAGGCTACTATTATACTACTGTAGTTTACTAATATTTCTAAATTGATTAGAAACGGAATTTCTTTTTTATATCACAAAAATAGGAATTATATATGTTGACGTTTAGGCGGATTATTCACTGCTGCATGGTATGAGTTTGGATAAAAGTATTTGTTAGAATCCATACAGGCGCGGAGCGGCGGAACAAAGGGAAGGATGCAGGATTGATAGGTCCCATAAATTTGACTAGATAAATATGACGCGAAGGGAATGGAGCGATTAGCGCAGAGCGGCGCGCTGGGCGTCAATGGGAGCAGCGGTCTGTTGACAGTTCCCTGCTCAAGAACGATGAGCAAACACCACAAACCGCGTGGGTGCGCTGGCACTCATGACTGATTACACACACACACACACACACACACACACACACACACACACACACACACACACACACACACACACACACACACACACACACACACACACACACACACTTGCACGCACGCACGCACGCACACACACTTGCACACGCATATACGATACGCAGGTGGAGTATATTACGTAACTATAGTTTGATAAGGCAGAGGCAGACCCATGGTGACTTCCATCCAGGGCAGCGCTGAGTGCAGCGCTCATATAGTGCAGATGATGTAGGTAAAGAAACCATTACGGAATTAAATCAAGGGGAAAGACTCATGCATCTAGAACCGGATTGGCGTCTACATCAGTGCTGTGTGTGTGTGTGTGTGTGTGTGTGTGTGTGTGTGTGTGTGTGTGTGTGCGCGCGCGCGTGTAGTCATTTTACATAGCTGTGTCGATTGGTCCAGCATCACCATGGGGCCCCATTATTATTTAATGTCACCTCATGTCCTCATCTGCTTTGCTATCATCAGACTAACTTGGCTTGATGCACATACATGTGCATGCGTGCGTGCGTGGGTGTGCGCGTACACACACGTTTCCATATATAGAGTAGGCTAGAATGGGCTGGTTCGGGCTTTGATTGCTTTGCCTGAGAATTGTGCATTGATGAACTACAGCTTCTTATAACTGAACATTATGATAAGTTGTTCATTTGTTAAACATTTTAATCTTTATAGATAGGTCTATATATATATATATATATATATATATATATATATATATATATATATATATATATATATATAAGAGAGAATTGTGTGTGTGTGTGTGTGTGTGTGTGTGTGTGTGTGTGTGTGTGTGTGTGTGTGCGTGCACACACGATTTGAGTTTTGAAGCAGGAAGCCTAAAAGCAGTGAAAGATTTGTTCAGTGTTTCACATTTCATGCTGGTTGAACACAGTTCAGTGTATACGTTAAGGACAACACACAGAACGTAACCAAACAACCTCTGACACCTCGATAAGTGACAACTGTCTGTTCCAATAGAATAGAGCAATTAATTTATATCCAAACATTATGTCTATTTTGGACCATTTTAGATCTGCCATGGTGTGCATGTTCTCTCTGTCCTTTTTCTCCACATGGACAATTCTTCTTTATTTGCTTATAAGGGCAATCTATGCCTCAAATTCCTGCCTTTGTGTTTAAATAAATAAACCATCTTGTAATGCACCACAGCAGCCATGTTTCCTCACTGATTGACTAATGGTTGATCTAGCTTTCTACTATAACACACCCCTAATTAAAGCTTTAGTAGTGCATTTGAATAGTATTACAATTCATGTCAGCGTACAGTACTTGCAGGGCACTCTGTATACTGACCTGTGTGTGTGCGTGTGTGTTTCCCTGGCAGACATGCCCTGTGTGCAGGCTCAGTATGGGCCCGCCCCCCCAGGCTCAGCCTACTCTGGCCAGTCCTTCAGCTACCAGGGAGACAGCTACAGCTCAGACCTCATGAGCCCCGACTACACCAAGCTGGACCTGGGCGGGGGTGAGATCTCTGCGGCGGCCGCCACCACCTCCCTCCCTAGCTTCAATGTGTTCGTGGAGGGGAGCTACGAGCCCAAGTCCTCCTGCCTCTACCAGATGCCCGCACACAGGCCCACCATCAAGAAGGAGGAGGAGAGCTACCCCACCGCCCCTCCGCTAGAGGCCATGTCCACCTCGTCCATGTACTTTAAACAGTCCCCCCCCACCACGCCCACCACCCCCTCCCTGCCACCACAGCCTGGCACCCCGTTCCTGTGGGAGGACCCCCCACACTCCCTGGCCCCTCCGTCACACACCCACTCCTTGGGTCTGGAGACGGGTCCCATCAAGCCTCCCCGCTTCCCACACTTCTACCAGCACTCCCCGCCCCACGGCGGAGGTGGCTACGAGGGGCTTGGAGGTGGACTGGTTCGTGCCTCCTCCTTATCCTCCTCGCCATCCCCCCACCCCCACGGCCCGCCCCTGGAGCAGCACATGTACCAGCTGCACCGTGGAGCTGGGGGCAGCAGCCTGGCCTTCCGCTCACTGGCTCTTGGGCCCTGCGCCCCCCTGTTAGGGGACAGCCTGCCCTCGCCACCCCCGCGTGGTCCCCCGGGAGAGGGCTCCTGTGCAGTGTGTGGAGACAACGCTGCCTGTCAGCACTACGGTGTACGCACCTGTGAAGGCTGCAAGGGCTTTTTCAAGGTAATTAAAGTTTCAACCTTCATCTCTCTGCCTTTGTCATCAATCTAAATCAAGGGTTCCCAAACTTTCTTATGTAATATGTGGCAATTTTTTAAAAAGGTCTTAAAAGTCATTATATTGTCACTTTAGAAATGTGCATGTACGCTTAATGTTCCACATTAAGCTAATTATCTGGGGACCGCACAATATAATTTGGGGACCACCCTTGGGGCCCCGACCCCCTGTTTGGGAACCACTGATTTAAGTCATCATTGCTAACCACGCATGCACGCAAGCATGCACGCACGCACGCACACACACACACACACACACACACACACGCAGTGGTTGCCAACTCTTCAGAGGTACACATTTAAATGTGGGTGCAGTCATTTTAATATTGTTGTCCACAAGGTTTACCACTTCTCTCCCTGTCATTGAAGAGTGCTCACTGTAAAGGCAGCACCTGCAATGATCGTCTCCCTTAACTGAGATGAAAAGCGTGTTTATACATTGACATTTGTGTGTGTATGTGTGTGTGCGTGCGTGCATGTTTGTGTTGCGTGACAACAGAGTGATAGAAATACATATCCTCTCCGAGACAGCCAGGGAAAAGTGCCTGCTACGCTTGATATGCAACCACAGAAATAAAAGTGTGGTAAGAGGGCTGTGCAATTGGAATGCTCCCTGAAATCAAAGTTTACTTTGAGCCTGTTTATGGTCTAACAATGGCCACAATTTAGTACGATATGGTCCTATATGAGTCAGTTTGAAATTCTGCCTGCCGCATTTTGACTGTTGTCTCACATCCTATATCGGCCCGCACGCACGCACTCACGCACGCACACGCGCACACACACAATTATTTAATACATCACCATGAGCCAGATTTGAGTCAAACAGATCTTTCACTTTCCAATTTCACTGAGAATCTGCAAATCATGCTTAATAACCTCTATGAACCAACAAGTTGCACAATTCAGTTTTAGTTTTATCCCTTCATATGTCCATATTTCTTTACGGGTAGCTGCACACAGTAAAATACTCAGTGTTCATTTAACTGAGTGAAAACGTGTAAAGGGTTCATTTGGATCCAGTCTCTGAGAGTTCGTTTAACAACTGAGGATTTTGTTAAGCAATGCGATTTGGTTGTATAAGAGAGAAAGAGAGAAATTAAGGGGCAGAATAGACAAGGGTACAAACATTGAGATAATTGAATAATGCCTCTGGTAGGTGGAAATGAATTATCCCTCTTTCCAATTAGTTTCACAATTTGTTTTTATTTAGTAATTAATGAAAGCAGTGTCTGGTGGCAGGACGCTGCAGGCTGTAGGAACACACACACGTGCACGCACGCACGCACTCACGCACGCACACACGCACAGCCTGTCAAACCTAACCACGTCTCCTTCATGCACACACGGAGTGCAACCAACCACATGCACACCCACTGTCATCCTCGTTCCTTTTCATATTAAAAATATTATTTTTGAGCAGTGTCTATTAATCTGTTGGTTTTATATCCTCTATAATACTTCTTAATAAATCTTATAATTTTTAACTCTTTTTCCATAGTCATGAAATCATAGTGTTCGGGGAATCAACCCTATATATTATTATATAGTACAATTTTAAACCGTTTCACTTTGCACTAATGTTACCTCTTGAACAAATAGCCATTGCTCTGTGAGGTTTGTTTCCACAATGAAAAGGGTCACTTGTAAATATATTAACTTTCATTCACTAGTTAATAGCATACTTTGAGGAGGGTTTTGCTAAATTACTGTGGCGAAATATTAAAACTTAAAAGCCATAATAATTTTGTGAAAAAAGCTATACTTTATAAAGATTATATTATTTCATCAACATGGCATCCCTATTTTGGAAATGTAAAAAAAAAAGAAAAAAAGTAAAAATTAAATCAAAAACAAAAACAGCTAAATCAATCTACAAACCCACAATGTGATGAGATGCGACATGTTGTAAACATGTATATTGGTTATTGTTGCTTTTTTGAAATACGCTTGTGTACAATGAAGTATAACATAATTAAGTAATTAAGTACCGTAGTTTAAAAAGCTTGTCTTTGGCTACATCAGGATATAAAGAAAGAAAGAGAGGAAGAGAAGAACCATTCAGTGGTGAAAAAAAGACCAAAATGTACAGAAGCTTATGATTTTCAGTGAAGTAATGTACATACAGTATGTATAATCCATCTACAATGAAACGTTGAGGAACAGGAAATAATGAAATAATAATAGTCACAAACAAAAATAAATATTTTCTACCATATAACGCTCTAGCAGCACATTTAATTAGCAGCGGACAGCGGTGAAGAGTTAGTCATACTGCGAGTGGAGAGAGGGAGAGACGGGGAAGTGTTTAAGGATCAGAGGGGGGTGGGGGAGGGAGTGGGGGAGGGGGGACATCCCTGAAGGCTTTTAATTTAAGACAGAGCTATTAGCACATGTTACATGTCATGAATCTGTCACTGCATGCCTGTGCGTCGTGCGTGTCTGCGTGCATGCATGCATGCATGATTGTGAGTGTGTCATGTCTCGTGTGTGTGTGTGTGTGTGTGTGTGTGTGTGTGTGTGTGTGTGTGTGTGTGTGTGTGTGTGTGTGTGTGTGTAGTATGTGCATCCTTCAGTGCCCATGTGTAAATCCCTAATATGTAATCTTTTGATTATGACAATATTTGGGTTTTGTTCAGACCTTAAATCTTGATTACAAATATGAATTGCCTGAGAGATTTCTGTTGCTCATCCCAAATTCATATTTTAGTGATTGTAGAGTTTGATCTCCATATACAATTTGTTTGGCTATTGATCCTGTTGATAAAACAATCTCCTATTTAATGAATAACAACAGGAATTGGATCAGTAAATACATCTATGCAGTGGTCCTCTGTGGTTGAATGTCCAAAACCATTGAGCTCCCCTACATAAATTGGTTCCATCAAATTATATAGGTTTGGGTAGACTATAAACAAATCAATTTCTGAAAGTGGTCAGAATTTCAGATTTTTAATTTGGCTTTTCCCACAAAAATGTGTTGGAAAACATCTTGTTTCTTGACTTTATATTGGTCTTGTTAATGCTATCTCATTAATAATAATAATAATACCAGCACTGTCTCACTCCCCAAAGTGACCTGACCAAACGCCAACATGTGCCTTGAATGGGGAACTAGGCATATGACTTTTCAGGACTTAAGTCCAGTTTTGACGATCCATAGGGGAAAAAAAAGAAAACAATAGTTAAAACTGATAATAGGCAAGATGCAGTCGCTGTGCTGATCCAGACAGCTGTCATATCAACACCATGTTTAATTTAGACTTCTAAACTCTTAAACGGATGCTTTTCTTCACGACCGGATTAGTTTTGGTAATGACCATAAGTGCATAACTAACTTATCCTTGCACACATGGGTCATTGACCATTTAAGAGACGAGGGGAGACAGTCGCGGCGATCAAGGATGTCATGGCAACGCCTCTCATCCAGTGCGGGCCCCCATTACGCGCCAGTTCCGCCCTCACGCCGGAGCATATTGAATAATTGGTGTGTTATTGGTCTCCCGGGGGAATGGGCATGGGTGGCGTGAGGGCTTCATAATTGGATTTATTTGTTTTGATGTGTTTTAAAGAGGGATGACTGACCCACAGGCCGTGTTGCCGTTTGTCCAGCCACACTGTGTGACACACACACACACATACACACACACACACACACACACACACACACACACACACACACACACATTCACGGAGAAGCACCTGCTTTTGCGCGGCGCAGGCTGATTTCGGTTTGATCGATCCTTGTGCCTAAATTAGGCTATTTGACAGTATAAAGACAAACTAATTATGTTGTGGTATTTTCCCCATTCTTCTCAGATAGCACCATTGTGTGCTATACACTTGGTGGTGCGCACAGGTCCAGACAGTGACAAGTAAACGGGACGAGACAGATAACTCAAACAGAACTACTGCTGTATAACTCTGTTATTATTGTCTTCAATCCATGAGAGGGGCGCGTTGAGCCCCGCACGGCCCGTTTCTGATTTCATTTTAATAAGGTCAGTAATAATCGCGCGAGCCAGCCGAGGAGAAAACCGCTCCCGCAGGCCCCATTGAGGAGCGCGATGTGCGAGTCCCCGGAGGTGCCACGAGCTGACCCGCGAGCTTCACAGGCAATCTGATCACGCGGCTCCGTGGTCTCCCTGCAGTCTCGTGGGACCCGCCTCGGCACGACACACGTTTTATCCCCATTGTCAGCTCTGTCACTAATAAAATTGTCCCTTCCTGCAGGCAAGGCATGTTGGGGAAATTAATTTTATCTAATTATACTGATGTCACAGTCGCCTTTCAGCGCGTAATTAAAGTCTGACCTGCGAGGTACCACTCTCATTGTTTGGAGGGGTAAAAAATATATATAAATTAAATTAAACAAATCAACTGCATTTTGGTGGATGATTGTGTCCCTCCACCAGTGAGTGTTCAGATGGCTGATATTGTGTGTGTGTGTGTCTGTGTCTACCCTCCACAGCGCACGGTTCAGAAAAACGCCAAGTATGTGTGTCTGGCCAGTAAGAACTGCCCTGTGGACAAGAGGAGACGGAACCGCTGTCAGTACTGTCGCTTCCAGAAGTGCCTCAGTGTCGGCATGGTGAAGGAAGGTAAGACATATACACACTCTTCTCATTAGTTTACTGTGTACAGTGCTATCTATAGATGTATGCCTGGTGTCACTGCCAAACCCTAAAAGCCTAGATTTGACCCCAAGTCTGCATGCTCCAGCATTATCTTTAATCAGGATATAATAGACATTAATAGTGTGGCCTATAGCTCAGTCACAGTCATCCACTCAGCTCTCTATTGGCCCCATTATTGTAAGAATAATGGGACGTCTCATCGCAGAGAGGGACTCCCCCTATCTTGAGTAATATATACCTGCACCGTGACACGAGTAAGCCTGTTTCTTATAGTTAAGCCAAGGGAGTCACTTAGGAACCCATCCTGTTAAAAGAGTCTCTTAGTGACCCACTGTCCTTGTTTGTGAGTCCTGCACCTGTGTCCTGGCTGGCCAGCATCCTGCCACACCTGACTGCTCTCAGATTTAGCTGTGATGTGTTCGTGGAAGCAGCCTAGCGCCCACACTGGCAGCAGGCCCACCCAGCTCTTTCAGTCACCATTTCACTGAGGTTTCTCACCTACACATCTCAGACACCAGAGTATCAGGTGTATAGGCTATCTCTCTCACACACTCACACACTCACACACACACACACACACACACACACACACACACACACACACACACACACACACACACACACACACACACACACACACACACACACACACACACACACACACACACACACACACAACTCCACTCCACTCCACTCCACTCCACTCCACTGCCATCTGCTGGCTACTAAAAGTAAGTCCTGCTCACTCACTGCTTGAACCCTTTGATATATAGAAACAACAAACTATTTCATTTGATCTCTGTCTCTGTTTCATCTGCTTTTGTGTGTGTCTTTCTCTGTCTGTCTCTACTTCAGTGGTGCGTACTGATAGCTTGAAGGGACGTCGGGGTCGGCTACCCTCCAAACCAAAGAGCCCCCTGCAGACGGAACCATCGCCCCCCTCTCCGCCCTTAAGCTTGCTCTCTGCTCTGCTCAGAGCCTACTCCCACTGCACTCCTCGGGACCTTGACTACAGCCAGGTAGGCTACTCCTCCCTCACCTACAGTACGTTGACATGCAGTATATCTGTGACTACAGCCAGGTACTCCTCCCTCACCTACAGTACGTTGACATGCAGTATATCTGTGACTACAGCCAGGTACTCCTCCCACACCTACAGTACGTTGACATGCAGTATATCTGTGACTACAGCCAGGTACTCCTCCCTCACCTACAGTACGTTGACATGCAGTATATCGCTGCCGGGTTGGGTTCCAGTGGATCCAATGTAGTTATTATTTAGTCTCAATCTATTACTTTTCATTGATTCAATATTTATAAAAGCCACAGACAGAGTTAACCACCTTCACTTCCACTTTCAAAATGTTTCAAAAATAGCAGAAATAGACGATCTTCAAGCTCGTGAGCTTGTAGATTTAGTATTTTGCTCTGCACGACACTCTTGTATGGCAAAGTAGGGCATTAATTTACGAAAAAACTAAAAGTTTAAATATAGAGAATAGATCAGAATATAGAGAATTTGTCATCCAAACTCACGTGTACTAATTAATTATCCATGCGATACAATACAATCGTATTAAATATATCATCTTATTTATATTATCCGCATCAATCGCACTGCAGGGATGCACATGGGATTCTATAAATGGTACATTCTTGTACAAACAATGTCACTCACCACTGTCGAGGTTACCAATGTTACATAGCGTCTACATAATCCATAATAACATGGCTGTCGAGGTTACCAATGTTACATAGCGTCTACATAATCCATAATATCCATGGCTACAACAAGCCCTCCGCTCGGTCTTTCTCACATCGCAACTTTCCATAACGCATATCCAGTCGTCGGCAGGGCTAAGAACTTTGACTAAATCACTCCCAAGCCAAACTTTTATTTCTCCATTCTTTTTTTATTTCGTTTTTAAACTTCTCTAGTCCACTCAACTCCACTGTGTTGTTGACGGACCCATTGCCATTGACTAATTTGTGCCTGATGGAAAATGTAATATTAAAATGCACGCAGCTGAGATTTCACACTTTTTAAGGGCTATCATAGGCCTATGGATAGAATTAATTTCCTACATTATTTCACCCGGGGTTTATTCAATATTAATAATTATATTTGATTGACCCAAATCCACCAAAACTGTGGTTATCCGGGCAACCACGGATAGAACCGCAATCCGCGCATATACTCACGTGCCTCGTGAGCTAATGAAAAAGTAGCCCTTCATCATGCAGCTTTGTGAGGACCCGGATGTATTCAGGAGGTGTTTTACCGCTCTCTGTCGACTCTCTGCCCCTCACAGTTCAGTGCCGCCGACCCTCCCTCGTCCTCCTCAGACGCCCAGCACATCCAGCTCTTCTACAGGCTGCTCACGGCCTCCATGGAGACCACGCGATGCTGGGCCGACCGGCTGCCGGGCTTCTCCGAGCTTCACCGCGATGACCAGAACCTGCTCATAGACTCCGCCTTCCTGGAGCTGTTTGTCCTGCGTTTGGCCCACAGGTGAGGGAGTAGGACCGCATTGGAGATGAGAAATGAGAGGAGAATGCCTGGAATGAGAGAATTACAACAAACTAGAGAGACAGTGTACATGCCCATGACTAAACGAGACAGTCTTACATACCTACAACTACATGACAGTCTATTTCCCTTAACTACATGAGACGATCTACTTCATAACTAACTTCATTTATCACTCTACTTACCTATAATTACACTAATCGATCTATATAGTAACTACATGAGACACTCTACATTCTGTACATAACTAGAAGAGACAAGTCTTCATGTCTATACCCTATATTGTATGTAGATGAGGCATCATGTTAGTTCCTGCAGGAGTCCTATGCCAAAGCTGTAATCAGCTGTCAGTCTGATGAATGAATGAAGTGTTTGTAATCAGCCACGCTTTTCTACACGCCAATCACAGCCCATTCTCATAACAAGGTGGTCCACATACATATGGCTCCCTCCTACACTGGACCTCTGCTACTAGTACTACAATCCTGCATTACACACTGGACCTCTGCTACTAGTACTACAATCCTGCATTACACACTGGACCTCTGCTACTAGTACTACAATCCTGCATTACACACTGGATCTCTGCTACTAGTACTACAATCCTGCATTACACACTGGACCTCTGCTACTAGTACTACAATCCTGCATTACACACTGGACCTCTGCTACTAGTACTACAATCCTGCATTACACACTGGACCTCTGCTACTAGTACTACAATCCTGCATTACACACTGGTGGCAAAGGGTTCCTCCACCACTCCAGCCTCCAGCTTTCTATTTCAGAGTATTGCATCATATTCCTAATATATTCTGATAATCATCAATGCTATAGAGTGCAAAGGTTTGTTTAGTGTGATACTGATTTGAGGTCATATCGATCGGCCCTATAAGTCAGATGTGTAATTACATGAAAAACTCTACAACATACCCGTAAAAAAACCGTAACTCACTTGCATTACTTTTACTTGTCATCTAATTCATGTTAGTTGCATGTGCCTGGTGTAGCCGACCGCTCTTGTGTTGGCACATCTCAATTTAGGAATTGAGCAGAATCTCCAGAGTAGGAGGAGTGGATGTGAGTAATCGCCATATGAACCAAATAATGAATGGAGTCTGTAGCTATGACAGCAGCTACACCCACAGAGTTCCGCTGCTCTTGTCTGATATCTGACGCACAGAGAGCTCTGTGTGTGCTCTGCGGGCTACAACTGTGCCAACATTGTGAACTGCGAATTGACAGGATCAATTCCATCTAAAAGCTAGTCAGCTGAGGAACTGAATAGAACTATTATGGACAAAAAAATTATATATTCAATTCAGCTGACTGAAATATAAATGGAATTGACTGAAACCTCATTGACCTCTTGTGTTCAGTGAGCACTCAGTGTCTTGTGCATGTGTGTGTGTGTGTGTGTGTGTGTGTGTGTGTGTGTGTGTGTGTGTGTGTGTGTGCGTGCGTGCGTGCGTGCGTGGATACCTGTGGTGCCATTATGGCTGCCCCAGCCTGTATTTGCCTCTGCATTGCCCTGGGTTACCGCTCTGCCCCTCCGAGGCATGTGGCTGGTTAAATTTATGGGACGGAGGGGGGTTGGGGTACAAGCTCATCCTTTTGTGTGGGCCGTCGTCTGGGTCAGAAAACCAACACGGTCAGTCACACAAACACACTTGCCCGCACAAACACTCACCACACACTGGTGATGTAGGATCGCAACTTTTTCCTCCGGCCCCCATTGTAGAGCCAGGTGCATGGTGGGTAGGGGATAGGCGGTGGCATAGCACACTCAGCAGGAGAGCACAAGAGACAGGGACACTGACTCACTCTGAACTGAGGAATCTCAAATGTCTCCATCCAACTACGCACGCAGTCACACACACGCACGCACAAATGCACACACACCAACTACTCCTCTGCCCATCAACTAAACTCCCACAAAAGAAAGAAATCACACACAAACACAGCACTGTCTTACTTTCTCCTTTTCCGTGAGTGTGGGATGTGTTCACGCATGCACGCACGCACAGCCTATCACAGTGCTGATGTGGCCTTGTGCTGACCCTCTGCTGAACCCACATGCCTCCCCCCTCCCCACCAGCCACCACCGCCCCTGCTTCCCGTGTGTGCAGCTGAGTACGTTTGTATGTGTGCTTGTTAGTGTGAGAGAGTGGAGTGCCGGATGCGTGTGTGTGTGTGTGTACCAAGTTATGTGTGTCGAGTAAATTTGCTCCGAATCCAGCTGTGTGTGTGTGTGTGTGTGTGTGTGTGTGTGTGTGTGTGTGTTCCGTCTCTACTCCTTTCCTTTTCAAATGATTACACCTGTAAACCAGCGATGTGACAATGAAGAAGTTGAAGACGTTGTGTGGCAAATCAGATGCGAGGAATTTCAACCTTGTTTGAACCACAGCAAATTTAAATCATTTTAGGCAGCAGTAAGTAAGAGATGGGGCAATAACTACAATAAATAATTCCTTTGAGCAAGGCATTTATCAGGTTGAGACCCAAAAGAGAGATTAGAGATTTGCCCGGGACCCAAACTAGTGAAAATAGCATATATACAATCGCACTTAAATTTGTTTTCTATTTTATTACATTTCTTAGATTTTTCGGTACTAAAAAACAACAAACAAAAAATAAATAATTGAATTTGTTTTGAACAAATCTTTTGGAAATATTTTTTCAAAATGTTTTGAAATAATAATTTAAAACAAAATGTGCGAAACAAATGGGTCCCGACCCAGTGTTTGGGAACCAGCTGCCCTGGCCTATGATCTCCAGTGGAGCAGTTCAATTCAACAGTGGTTGCTAATGGTCATCCTGGAAGCTCCTGGGTTTTTAATCTATGTAACCGTGAGAATGTAAAGCTGAGAGAGCACATGAGCGGTCAGTCGATACAACACCTGACATGAGTTTTAAAGTTTCAAAATAGACGTAAAATAGAGGTCTGCATTATCCTATCACTGTCCCTTTGACTGGATGTCAGCCATTGCTGCATACTGGATGTTTTACCATGTTAGCTTCCACCTCTCTAATCTGCTACTACAACAGTAGTTAGGCCACTACAGGCTGTGAAAAAGAGGGAGATTTAATATAACAGCTTATCCTAAACAACACCACCACCACCATACAGAATAATACAATAAATAAGTAAAAGTAATTCATTAAAATACATTTTAAATAGACTTCATTGCATAAGTAACATTTTAATAAATTAATAAAAAACAAAAAAGTGATCAAAAGTCGACATAAAAATGGTGTTGTGTGTATGTGTTGATAGCTATTATTAGAATATGGCTGTATTGGGGTTAGAAAGGGTTTGCACCAAGCCAAATGACATACGTGTATTTGTTCTTTTTTCGTGGGAAAGGTTAATTTCAATGATTTTCACTCTTCAGCAAGAAACTGAGCAGAAAGGGTTTGAGCGAGAGCATGTCGCTCGTCAGGCAGGGTTAAAAACAGGGAGACTCGATCCCGCTAGAATTGGGATCGTTGGCAAGTATACTTCCAGAACCATTACTTATTATTCTCTCCAGGGCTCAACACCTCCATCCATTCGCTCTCATCTCTCTTCCTGCCACTTCTCCCTCTCTCTTTCTCTCTCTCTCTCTCTCTGAATGAGTTTCTTCTTCTCTTCAGTCCAGCTTCCAATGTCTGAGGAGACTTCTTTTCTGTGCTCAATGAGGCCATATGTCTGAGTCTGAGACTCTGAGTGACTGTATTTGTGTATGATCGACTGAGCTTTGTGTTTTTCTGTCGAGGTGTGTGTGCGTGCACGCTCTGCTGAGTGGGGGTGGAGTCCCTCTCTTAAACTATAATGAGGATAATTAGACACACACGGTATTTCATCTCCTTCTCATAACTGTTAAACCATCGGAGAGCAAATGTTTGTACAGGGTGTAATTTGAGGCTAGCCCTGTTTACCCCATTCATTCACTCACTTTCTTTATTTTGCTCTCTCTCTGTTCTTTCTCTCATCTCTCTTCTCTTTAACCAATGCTCATTTTTACCAATTTCCCTTCCTTCTCTCTTCTCCAGATTTCCCTAGCCTCTCCTGACCCCTGTCTCTCCCATGCTAAATATGTTGATTCTCTGCGATAGCAGTTTTTAAAATGACGGAATTTCAATATATGGGAAGCTGTGCTCGAATGTAGCGGACTAACAGAGAACAGTAATTTATCCTATCCTACGCTCACCCATACATACACCATTCTCCGTCTCTTTCACGTGCTCTCTCTCTCTCTCTCTCTTTCCATACATCCCATCCTCTACATGGCGCAATGGGACGGTAGTGTGTCGTGAGTAAATGATGGTTAAATACATCTGAGAAGGTTTTTCATATCCTCATTAAGGCTCTGTGTTTCCACTGCACACCACAAGCATGGGCACATTAAACCAACAATTCACCTAAACAAACACACACACACACACACACACACACACACACACACACACAGACGCCAAGTATTCACACAGCAGCCCTCTGCCCTAACCCTTCACCCCACACAGCCACAAGGAAACGCAGGAATGTTTTAAAATGCTATAATTTGGAAAATACAACCTTAATCAGCTGCATGCCTGTGTTTGATCTGTTTGTTTGTGTGTGTGTGTGTGTGTGTGTGTGTGTGTGTGTGTGTGTGTGTGTGTGTGTGTGTGTGTGTGTGTGTGTGTGTGTGTGTGTGTGTGTGCACTGCGCAGCAACTGCCACTTTTTCTCATTGTAGTTATTTTAATTGTTTCCTTTCCCTGTGTCTTTGAACCTATTTGTATTTACTGTACACCGGTGAAAGAGTAGCTTTTCAGCAGAACAGAACTCAATCTGAATTAAATAGATGTTTCTTTTTTTTATCGTAGACCATCAGGCTTTGGATCCGGTGAGTTAAGATTCACTCACACAAGAGTCGCTCCAGAATAGGGATGCTAGGTTTCATTTGCTATGTTGCTATGTTGTGGAAACAAAACATTCAAACATTGGCTATACTTCCAGAAAAAGAGAAAAAATAAATCCTGTACTTGCATCTCTCTGTCGTTCTCCCAGGTCCATGCTGTCAGAAGACAAACTGGTATTCTGTAACGGGTTGGTGCTGCACAGGTTCCAGTGCCTTCGTGGGTTTGGAGAGTGGCTGGACTCTATCCGGGACTTCTCCACCCATCTCCAGAGCCTAAACCTGGACGCTTCTGCCTTTGCTTGCCTGTCTGCCCTGGTGCTGCTTACAGGTAAATGAATGCACAGGATATCAAGTCAAGGGTTCAAAAGAGGAGATTGTTTTTAATAAAATACATTTCTAAATGCAATGAATGAACAAAGTAAGGGTTTCCTTGCATAAAAACGAACGTATCTGTATCATTAAAAAAACACAACAAAAAAGTAGCACACCTAACAAACAAGTACAAGGAAAAAACTTTTTTTTAATGTATTTATATTAGGGCTTTCAATTCCAGTGATTTTTACTAGTTGACTATAGTTGCCTAGTTTACTAGTCGACTAGTTGTTTCAAACTTTCAAACTAGGACTTTCAAACTAGGAAGGGTATGGCCTGGTCAGCCTGCAATGGCATGCATAAGATCTGGTCATCCCAGCTTAGTAAGATGTTAAAACTAAAAGTAAAGATATTTAGGACGACCGTTGAGCCGATTCTACTCTATGGCTTCGAGACATGGACACTTTCAAAGAAACTAGAGAAACGGTTGGATGGCACTTACACCGGCCTTCTAACGAGAAAAAAATCTGTCTTGGAAGAGCCACCCATCGACTAATCTAATATACGGCAACCTTCACCATGTTTCTTCACTAGTCCGATCCAGAAGAACACAGTTTGCCGGCCACTGCTACAGAGCTGACAATGAGGTTATATCTTCCCTTCTTCTCTGGAGAACTGCCTCAAAGCAGACCAGAGGTAAAAAACTGTCGTTCCCTGATGTCATCGCTAGGGACACATGAATCAGTAAGCAGGAACTGGGGATGGCAATGAAGGACCGGGAAGTCTGGCATGGCATTGTGAAATCCATGATCTCGACAGCGGTCGAAAAATGATTTGTTTAACTATGCCTAACTAAAAAAAAAGTTATATATTTTTTATAATATTTGTAGGCCTATATTTAAAAACTGTGTACATTGGTGACTATAACTATAATCTACCTGATCTTGAAGTCTACAAAAACGGGATTAAAAAATAGAAAACCCCCCTTTTTTTTCTTTTTCTTATCAACGAGGTCAACTAATGGATTTACTAGTCAACTAGTTGCTTAAAGCCCTGTGCTGCTGTGTGCACACAAATACAGACATCCATCCCCCCTCCCCTTGCTCTTCTTTGTCCAGAGATTTGCCTTTTGCTCATTCAGTGGGACAGTGATCAGGTGGATATATGTCCACGTTGACGTCATGGATGCTCTCAAATGCACCCCTGTATACACACGTGTTCAGTGTTCACACACCTCCGCTGGCAATATGAACTCGATACCCAGAAGCACCTGCTGCACCTGTCACACACCTGCCCCTCTAATCAGTGTGCAAGTGTGAACAACTTGGACACACACGTGAGTGCGCCCAACTGTGCATGTGACTAGGCTAGAAAAAAGCCCCTTAGTTAGGATGTCAGTAAACAAGACAGGCATATATTTAATTCCATGTGTGCCCAAGGTAGAGAAACGCCTTCAATTAGGTTCACTCATCTCAGAGGTCATTCTCACCTGCTCCAAATGTTACATTTGTAGTGGTTGCAATACGCGCCACACACACACACACACACTCTTCACCTCAAGCCCCCTCCCCTGGTCTCACTGCTCCACCCCTATCCTCCTCCCTCTCTGGGGGAGCACTTAACTCTGTGCCTGATCGACCAGCTCACTGTGGAGCGGACTCCGGAATGGCGTTTGTGCTGCTCTCAGTGGCAATCCGCCACCTCGACCAAGCACAGCGCGCACTGCCACCGCAGAGCCCACTGGAGCTACCGGGGGCCATCGACCGCTTCAGAGTGGCCTGTGCAGAGAGGCGGGCCATCGATCCCTCTGTAGGAGCCTGTACGGAAAGAGAAAGAAAGGACGGGGCGACTGGAGAGGGAGGAGAGAGAGCGTGTGGCGTGTGAGGGGGCTGAAAGTCACGGTGAAAGGATGGCTGGAGTGGCTCTGCAGCGCCAAACACAGAGCTTAGAGTCACATAAACAAACAATAAATAAGCCTCAGATAATGGATACTTCAAACTGAGTCCAGTCTTACAGCCTCCTTTCCCTGCAGAACATGCAGTTTTTGTGTGTATGTGTGTGTGTGTGTGTGTGTGTGTGTGTGTGTGTGTACTGTACTGTATGCACATATACACATCGACTGGACACCCTGTTCTCTGCAGAATGAGTTAGTGTCACATTAAGCCTGGTACGGGTGCCAGTGGAGTTGCTATGGGCAGCGGAGCATGCGTGTGTGTGTGTGCTGTGTGGTGTGTGTGTGTGTGTGTGTGTGTGTGTGTGTGTGCGCTTGCGTGCACGTCTGTGAGACTAATTTAATTTGGCTGCTCACATGGCCGAATAATCGGCTAATTGTTGAACACTTGTGTTTTTGTCAATGTCTTAGATGGCAGGCAGTATTTGTGTGCTTCTCTTCGCTGTGTGTGCATGCGTGAGCGTGTGTGTACACAGTGTGCAGAGGACTTATTAAGTTAGAGAGTGTATTGATCTGCAGTGAGTGCGACAGGTTAAGGCCTGTTAAGAACATGAGCCATACGGGCTAATGAGGTGCAATTCAGTATAAAACAAGATGCACCTAATGCTCTTTCAGCTGAATGAGCCCTGGTGCACGTGTGTGTGTGTGTGTGTGTGTCTCTGACGTATGTTTTTTAATGTCTCTCTCTGTCTGTCCACAGAGCAAGTCCCAGGCCTGAAGGACTCAAAGCGGGTAGAGGAGCTGCAGAATAAAGTGGTCTGTTGTCTGAGAGACCATTTGGGCTTTGGCCTCTCCTCTTCCTCCTCCAAGGCCACGCCTCCCCTGGGCCGCGTGCTGGGTGTTAAGGCGGAGCTTCGCTCTCAGAGGACCCAGGGCCTCCAACGAATCTTCTACCTGAAGCTGGAGGACCTGGTCCCGCCCCCGCCTTTGATTGACAGGTTCCTGGACAATCTGCCCTACTGACATGTGGGCTGACTTCACTGACATAATGCACATGTCCTGTTTTAAGCCTTGACCCCTGGAGCACGCATACACATCCAGCGGAGAGCCGTCTCTCGCAGAGCAAGAGACAGAGAGAGCCAATCAAATGCTTTTCACTCAAAAGGGCAACCAATCAAGAGCGCTTTTCACTCAAAAGGGCAACCAATCAAAATGCTTTTCCCCCCACATATGAAAGGCAATTATCCAAAATGCTTTACCACATCTTATTTAATCTTCCTGTAATTCCTCATGTGAGGAAAGGACGAGGAAGGTGAGGTGGACATCGGGAAAATTACATGAGACTTTTTATTGTCCTCTCTCAGGCTAGGTGGCAGCTCATCTAGATCAATAAATTGAGAAGAAAATAAATATAAATAAAGACCACAAGCACATGTGTTCTGACCTGTCTCGTCCAGCCGTAGGATGTTGTTGGGGCGCGGAGGGCAGGAGTGGTGTCAGCGTGATGGATGCAGGCTCTGCGACAGAACATTTCAAATCTGATGATGTCCCAGGGAAACACGAGCTGCCACATGGCTCCTATAGTTCCTCCTGTGAGAGGAGAGGCCGGGGATGTTTTGTTATTAAAATTCATCAGCAGACTGCATGTGCGTATGTGAGCATAGATACCACAGTGGCATCTCCAGGACAGAACGTCATAAGGAGGGGACACAGATCATTCATAAACATGTTGAAGTGGCCATGGCTCTTGTATCTAAGTGCAATTTCTTAAGTGCTATCTTATTAAAAAAGAAAAAAAAAGGAACACAGAGAAGGAACTATTTCATTTCAAACTCTAAATTATTTTAATACTAAGACACAACCGGTACTGTCAGCAGCTCAGAGGCAGCAGAGAAAGAGACTCTATGTGGCTCTACAGAGCAATGGAGATACTGTGCACTAACGATTGATGACTGAGTCACCCAGACTTGAACTTGCTGTAGTATGTTTTCTTTTGGTCAATCCTTTATTTTTATTAACTCGTTTTGAAATTAGAGGTCAAGTTGTATCATGGTGGAACGAACGCGAGCGAAAATTCGGCTTCTAAAGCACTTAACAGTTAACACCCCAGAGCGGGGAGAAAAGCACAGACACACACCCTACTTACCTGCTCCCTGTTGGAGGGAAGGCAGGGAGACAAGAGGGTGCTCGACAGATAGCTGTAAGGCCAGGGGTGAAACATTCCGCAGTCATGCTCTTTTTTTGTATTTGTTTCCATAGTGGAGGCCGTGTGAGAGTGTGGAGGACAATTGTTGCATACTGGCTAGGTGTGTATGCCTAGAGAAGCAGGATCATATGCATGGTGTGTTGTTAAGCTGTTACAGAGCTGTCTTAATGTCAAAGCAGCTCGACCTGTATTTGTGTCTCAGACTGTGGCTCGATGGGGATGTCCCCATGCAGGCCTCTACCACCCACTCACACACTCACGGCAGCAGTTTGAAATATGAAAAAAGAAAAAAAATAACTAGATATAAATATGAATATATATATATATACAAAACTAATATTTTGAAGTGTTTTTAGCTTTTTCAAATATTGTGGTACGAGTTGTGCATTGTTTTTTGAAGAAGAGAAAGAAAAAAAGGAAAAAAAAGTTACTGTTTTTTCAATGTCCCTCTTTGGTTTGAGTTTCCTGTTCGATTATTTTTTTGTTTGTTTTTTTCTGTCTTTCTTTTTCGGTTCACTGGAGGTTCTGTTCAGCACTTTGGAAATCATAAACTAGTTCTGATTATCCGGCCCACGACGTGTCCAGCGTTTCTATGCTTGTTGTTTCAATGCTGTTTCACATTCAATGAAAACAAGCTGAACCCCAAGATTCAGATTGTGTATCAGACCTGTACAAGTGTCCGTGTGTATGCGCACGCTTGTGTGTGTCTATATGCGCGTGCATGTGCATGCATGGTCATGTTGACACATGGGCCTCTTGACAGGTAAGGGGCCTCCTCTCCGTCTCCCAAGGGACCACGGAGCTCTCAGAGAGAGTAGAGGGGGATTAAGTGGGCATGGCTGAGAATGAGGGAGGAGATGGGAGAGGTTCGTGTTAGCATGAGGTCCAGATCAACCTCCAGCCTCGTTAAACACAATCGATCGCCATGGTGACATTTCACAGCACATGCCGTTTATCCTGTCACTGCTATCACTCAGTCACTCTCTCCTCCAACACAGGCAGGAATGCTCACACACACACACACACACACACACACACACACACACACACACTAACGCTACACAGATGCAGTTGTCTGCAACATGTCGCTGCCACAAAGCTATCAATCACCTGGATATGTACGTGCGACGCTGTGCGTGTACATGCGCACAAGCATGTGAAATGAGAAAGAGGAAAATGCATCAGTATCTGAGTTATGAGAGCATATAGTTGCACACAGCTGAGTTTGCTTAATATCTAAACAATGTAAAAGTATGATATTTGTAATGATGAAAGTCTGTCAGGATGTGTTGCATTATGCGCATGTATTTGTTCAGGATACAGGAAAGGAAAACTCACACCATATTCAGACCTTGTATGTTTACGTGAGTGTGTGTGTGTGTGTGTGTGTGTGTGTGTGTATGGGGGGGTTGGGGGTTAATCCGCTTTCTGAGGTAGTGACATGTTGAGTGACAAGTAATATTATACCAACACAGAGCAGAAAGCTCTGTTTGAACACTGGAAACAGATACACTCGCACACACGTACACACACACACACACACACAGCAGAAGGAGCTGTCAGTCTCCCATTCGATCGATCAGCGCTGACAGATAGCAGATACCCCCAGAGTCTTAATTAGAGCTCCTATTAACACACACACACACACACACACACACACACACACACACTATCATTTTAGCTGGTTCATACCTAGTAATATTCCTATAATAAATGCAACGTAAAATGACCCCATAATAACTGTGGTTAAAAAGAAATGCAAAAATAAATATATATTTATAACCGAATAAAATATAATACACAATACCATGGGACAATACAAAGAAATTAATCATTCTAAATATTAGTTGCGCTTGACACAATACTGCATATATTTTTAACCAGTTGCAGGTAAAAACAACAACTTATAATGTTCATGATGTATTATAACTAAGTGATGGCCATAAAGTAGTGTAAGTGTAAAAACTGATAAAAGTGCATTATAATGCATTATATATCCGATTATAATGCATTATATATCCGATTATAGTGCATTATATATCCGATTATAATGCATTATATATCCGACCAATTGAGTAAGTGAAGATAGTGTGCAGACTGTGTGGTCACAGTCACAGGAAATGTTATGTGACATTTTGACTCTGTGTACAGCGACCAGTACAGAACAGGTGTTATACTTATATGTGGGTGTCATGTCATCTGTCATCTGGGTTCAAGCCAGTGAGTGGTACTCTAGTAAATATTCAAAAGTACAAATTAAAAAGTGCACTTTCTTTTTAATATTAATGCATAGCCGTGTTGAAATTTAGAACATTAACAAATAAAATAGAAAATGAAAAGAAAGTCAGAAGTTAAACGAAATAGCAGCTAACACGCTGACAACATGTCGCACCATGGCACATTGTGAGCTTGTAGATCTGTAGATTGTTTTTCAAGTGGTTAATTATTTGTGTAAGTTTGTGTCCCATGAGTCCCTTCCTAGACATGTAGTGTAGTCAAAAGTATAACATTTATATTTTAAATGTAATGGAGAAAAAGTCATTGCAAATAAATAAATACCGCTAAATAAAATGCACCACTATACATTTACTTCGTTACTGTCGACCACTGCGTCTGGGTTTACAGCCTATGACTTAGCACGGTGTATGTGCTTTAGCTTTAGCCAACGTCTTGCCAGCCAACCTGTTTTCAAAAGCAGCCGGCAGACCCACGCCCGGATGTACGAGGAGGAGGGAGTGGAGCCTCAGCTCCCTGGTGACTTCCTCTCCTGCTGACAAAACTTCCTGGATTAGCTTGGGACGGATAGCACCTGAGTGTACGAGTGTGCGCACGCACGCACGCACGCACGCACACACACACACACACACACACACACACACACACACACACACACACACACACACACACACACACACACACACACACACACACACACACACACACACACACACACACACACACACACACACACACACACACACACACACACACACACACACACACACACACACACACACACACACACACACACACACACACACACACACACACACACACACACACACACACACACTTTATTTCATTTAAAGGTCTAATATTTCTACAAGTTCTATAAATTGCTACAAACCTGTGATATAGCCAGTCATTTGGGGGATAAAGTTGATGGCCTGAAGGTCTGATGATGATTTATCGTACATTTTAAATCATTATATATATTATATTATCTCCAACCATTTTCCAAAATGTATTATGATTATTATTAACTTTTTTACATTTTGGAGAAAACAAACAAACGGCTAATTTACCCACAAGGTAGGCCTATTGTCACCTGTATCCAGATGAGGACAAAAAGAAAGAAACCTTCCTTGTGGTCCTCTCCTCACTTGCTGAAGACTGAGTGGGTTGGCCTAAATGTCAAAGGTAAAAGCTACTTCAAAAAGAAAGATGTAGACACCCACAGGTGTCATCAGTGGGACCAGGCCACCCTAGTGGCGTGAATTTGCAGGGGCCAACAACATTCAGGTATTTTATTGAATACTTCCTCCATCTCTGAATGTTTTTGCAGGTTAATGATCAGATTTTAGATCGACACTTGGACACTTCTGCAACCATACATTCATCATTTTAATACTGGCCTCCCTGTTTTGGGCAATACATTTATTTTATAATAATAAAGCTTTTCATGCATTTTATGCACTGTACTGCTCTACATTCAGTCTCGTCTGTGATGGGGGAAAGTAGACCCTTTAAGCAGTTACCATTACTTTAAGAG
Source organism: Protomyctophum bolini (assembly GCF_963924005.1). Classification (NCBI taxonomy): domain Eukaryota; kingdom Metazoa; phylum Chordata; class Actinopteri; order Myctophiformes; family Myctophidae; genus Protomyctophum; species Protomyctophum bolini. The sequence continues at coordinate 26,029,553 of NC_137868.1, read as the reverse complement.
TGTGCAGCCGAGCTGTGCCCAAGCAAGGTCACTGAGTGACAAGAAAGATTCCTATATAGTGTCTGGAAAAAGGAGAGACACGTCAGAATTCTCCAGGACAGACCAACCTCTGGCCTGTGCTTCGAGGGGCGCCCCGATCAACGGACTGATATGATCGAATCTGATTCGTGATGTAACAGGTCGTATTTGCTTTCATATGTGTCTTTGCTGTTCATATGCATATCACATGACCATTCAATTTGGGATAAATATGGGCAATCAATAAATGCCAGATCTTGTGAATCCATGATTTTAAGTGTACAGCCTGTTTATTGGACTATGAGATAACCCTCTCACAGGCTGTCATGCTCTCTCTCGCACACTCCTGCATATACACAAACATGACACGGACGCTCATGTCATGTCAAGGCACATGATAATCAGGCTCCTCGCTCTCAAAGGGCACACTACGGACGGCTGCAATTCGAAACTGCAGGGCCCCGTAAAATCTGAATCCCCCCCAACCCCTTTTCCCCCTCACTGTAAAAGGGGTTATGTTATTGTTTCGTTTCCATTTTTACCTCCTTTATGATGAATTCCTGTTCTGTTCTTTTACTATATAGAAGTGTCTATTTGTACGTCTCTAAATGTTTTGATGAATTGAACAAGGTGGTGGACCCTCTAGTATAGGCCTAATGATTAATTGGATCGCCCACTCACATGGTTAACAGTCTTTGTATTGAGTTTGTGCTTGAAATGTACTGTAATTCTGCAAACTGTTAATAAATATTTCAATCAATCAATTTTTTCTAATAAAGTTGTCTTTTTCTCCCGCTATATATTATTAATAATCAATCAATTTTATTTTCCCGACTGGGTCGATGATGTGTATTCATGCTGTCAAATGTCAATAGTGCAAACCATAACAGCTAAAAGATGAAAATCAAACTGACAGTTTACCAAGAAAAAACACTACTTGGGCTAAATTAGGCCATATACACTCAAATGTGCTGACCTCATCACGTTTGTGATTACGGCTATGGCCGTTTTCCTCCCAAGTGTTTTTTGTGCAAAACTAATGCTTGGAATGGATTCAGAATCATGAAAACCCCCTAGTTTCATAATATTTCACATGCTACTGAAAGAATGATGAAATTTGGACTTTTAGCTAATAACTCAATTTCCCCCGGGAGTTGAATTTCAAACTTTTAGTACATGTTAGACACCTTTAGAAACACATTGGTGAAGAATTTTCTTGGTAACAATTTAGTTCCCAGATTGATCAAATACCTGATAAAATGGCCTTACTAAAAAGGAAAATCAAATCAAACCCGGCCATCATCTCCTTGCCACGCATATTCAATTGCTCAGACAAACTTTAATAAAGAGATGCAATTTTAGCTAAACTTACCTGTCACTCTCTCCATGAACGAGTCAGTCGTTTCTGTTTACTGATGATTTTATTGAGCCCTCACTCTCAATAGACCAACGTCAAAACTGATGAACACACAATGAATAAACAACGATTAGTACATAAACAAACTTATGCACATAAACATAACGAACATGACAATATAATGCATACATGATGAACACATGGATTTACCTCACTGGCTGCATAAGGGGAATGAAGGGAATGGAATGACAGGAAACCCATATGAACAACAACAAACGTCAAACTGTAACAAAAACAAATCGCATCAATTAAACTCATATACAAATCAAACATACACCTTAAATGTTGACAAAGAACGTAAAACATTGGTTCAGAAACAACAAACAAACCTTGGTTAATGACACGCTTCTCTCAAACAATTCACGTCCTTCCGTCTACACGGAGGCTTGACAAACAATGTTGTGAGCTTAGAGTTGTGAGCCATCGCTGGTTCAACACTTAGAGTATATATACTCTAAGGTTCAACACCAAATAAGGACATGGCACCGGATGTGACGTAATTCCAAATTACCTTTCCCCAATATAATGTGAAATGAAACAAAAATAATGACAGAAACATATTTCTGGCAGCCAAATTACCAGACTGTGGTGGCCCCTGAAACACGTGGCCCGTGCTGTGATGGGATTGGGAACGAATCATGAGGAACGGAAATGTTCTGACCGTGGTTTGTATCGGAAACAATTCCTGCGTGCACTAGGAAGAGATTAAGTTGTTTACAAACAAAGGAGAGAGCGAGAGATACAGAGAACTTGAATTTAGACCATAAATAAATATATACCGAAACCTAATCTAAAATCGAAACAGAAAGGACAACGCCATGACAGGTTTGATCTCTGCAATTTTCGGTGACTAATCGTCCTCCGAATTTATCGGTAAGAAATTGCATGTGTGTACTACGCCATATTGACTAGTTAGTAACGACTACGGTTGTTGTAACTTGTTGTACATGTCCTGACCACTATAGTATAAAAGATATTCTGAATACTACACCTCGATCCTCAGGACTCCTGCACTGTTCATTAATTATTTTATTTTATTTAATCATTATATGACTTCCTTTTTCATTGTACGTCTTTAAATGTTCGGATGAATTGAAAATGCAGGACCCTGATGTAAATACAAGTTCTGGTTGAACTACTGTACACATTCTACAAACTGTGAATACAATTTTCAATCACAAAAAAGTCCCCAAATTCACCAAAACACAATAACACATTTATTATAATATAATAAATGTGTTATTGTGTTTTGGTGAATTTGGGGACTTATTATCAGATCCACCTCTGCCACACTGAGCTATTGACTATGACACTGACACCACTTTGTCAGGGTCAGGGATGCCAAAAAGAATACAAACATTAAATTAATTTGATGGTCATTTAGTTTACCTTGACTGATAAGACTTGACTATAAACAAGGGCTCCCATTTGGGTTGTGAGATTGCTGCCCAGTCTCACAACCTTATTTCTTTACAAATGCATTGTAAAGAAATTAGTACTATTGCCGAAAGACATTAATAATAAAATAAATACATCTATTTATCTACCAGTAAGTTTGACCAAAAAATGCACAATGAAAACAGGTATGGCCAGGGTTCATGGCCATGGCCAGGGAGTGAAGAGGGTTTGCTGATGTCAGACGGACATATGCATGATTATATAGGCCATGGACGTGATGTCACGATGCGTGACCATATATGGAGACGTGATGTCACGATACGTGACCATATATGGAGACGTGATGTCACGATGCGTGACCATATATGGAGACGTGATGTCACGATGCGTGACCATATATGGAGACGTGGGTGACTACTGACTAGACGTGATGTCATGATGCGTGACCATATATGCAGGCGTCGGGTGATGGACTGACTGACTGGGCTGACAGGAAATGCAAGTTTTCATAGTAAATGCGACCTATGGTGGCAATACATTCACAAACCCACAAATCTGTGTATATGCCTGTCCCGGACATAACTCGGGCACCGTCCGACTAACTGGCATGTGGTGCTGATGACCAAGAGTTGACTTTGTCCGCGGCGTAAACGTCTTTAAATAAATACTTTCTGAAAAGTCTGAGGAAAATGAACAGGGATTTCTTTTCCGGGTCTCTCGAGGGGGCGGGACTGCGACGCTCTATACAATGATCTTTGACTATAATGACACACTTTTCACAGTGTATAGGGGTGAAGATGGAGCCAGTCCAGTGAGACAGGGCATTGTGTGACCTAGACCCAGGACTGGCCGGCAATCAGTTCATCATCATGGCAGAGGAAGGCAACACGTTGACACTGAGGCGCCTCGAGGCGCCAATCCACAAGTTCATTAAAGTGGCACTACCCACAGATCTAGAAAGACTGCAGAAACATCACAATAACATATTGAAGGTAACTGTGGCCTAACACACATGGGTTTCTCTCTCTCTCTCACACACACACACACACACACACACACACACACACACACACACAGAATCACATTCAGATCTATAACTGATCATGTATTCATCATTCTTGCAGTTCCAGACGTGCCAACAATGGGATCGTCTTCATCAAGAGCACATCAATGCCACCCGAACTGTGCAGGTATATCATGTTCTAGTTAGAAATGCTGCCATATGACGTCATTTCAAAAGCCACACAAAATAAAACATGCAAGAAAGGCCACATTTAAACCCGGGTTTGCTGTTCAAGGACTGAGCCCTAATGTACTACCCCAAAAATATTCTTTCATATTCTTTATAAATTACACACCCATGAAACCTTGAATACATGGAGATTTATTTTGTTTTGTCACATCCCTGAGCTAATAATAATTTGCTAATAATTTAGCTAATAATTTGGCTGCTCAGTAGAAGACTCAAAGGCGACTCTTTGAGTCTCCTCTGCTGGTCATCAAATTATTGGCTTAGGAATGCGACAAAAATAAAAATAAACTCCATGAATTCAAGAATCTTTTTTCTATCAAAGACACACCACGTGAAGACGTGTGTCTTTGATAGAAATCTTTTTTTGGGCGAACTTTTTAATGGTATGTGCTCTCCAGGTGAGAGACTGAGGTGCCCTGCAAACCTGATTTTGTGAAATTTTCAGAAAAGCATTAAAATAATTTGGGGCATTCCTTTTATAGTTTATATACGACCAGGGCTACATCTGAACCATAGAAGGCTTGATAAGTTGATAATTATGTTATTTTGCGTGGTGTACGGAGTACGGACTGTGCGCATCTAAGTATAAATCCATCTGAAGACGGTGGATGAAGGGTATGACGGTGGCTCAGTGGTTAGTAATGTTGCCTCGCAGCAAGAAGGTATTGGGTTTGAACCTGCGTTTCTGTGTGGTTTATGTGTTGACGTGAGTTTCCTCCCACACAGTTTTCCTCCCACACGAAAAGTCATGCATGTTGGGGACACACTCCATTCATAGCCCTTGGGTCTTGTCTGTAAGTGCCAGAGAATGGCGTTGACATGCCTTTTGATACACAAGCATTTTTCCTGTTGGAACTTGTTTACGGTTGCTGCGTTGAGGGCTTGTGGTTTCGTCCTGAAGTTTGTCTTGTAAATCCGTCCATCTTTCTTTGAGATCTGCTAGCGTTTGTTCTTTATCATGGATGGCTTCCTTTAATTTTTCCTCTGGTTCCTTTTCCCTTTGGAAGGCATCTTTCAAGTCCTGAATTTCCTTGTCAACATTTTCCATTTGTTTGTCAAGTTCTTGGTCAGACCCATGTACCTCAACACTTATTTCTGGCATTTTGAAAATGTAACACAAAAATGACCACAAATAAAAGGTGAACCAAAGAAAACCGGTAACATGTCATGAAGGTTCATTGTTCCGAAATTACTATCCCTATCTCTAACCCTAACCTAAACCTAACCGCAAGCACGGGAGCAGTGCATGTTCGGACTAACGGGACTTCGGATCTATGGGCAGTTCCCAGAAAACCTCTGTACCGTATCAAACACTGAATGCACCTTTCATGAAAGGCATTACACCTTTGCATAAACCTCAAAAACCCACAAGCACTTGAAACCATTTTCCAACAGAGCATGACAATGTCCAGTTCACATTCCTCTGTATGAACCTTTATTTTATTTCTGAAGTTGTGTGTAATATTCAATTATGTATTTGCTGTTGTTGTGTTTGTGTTGAAATGATCAACCATCAGACCACTAACCACTGTGAAGCAGGCTGATGGAGTGAAGTAGGCCGAGTTCTGATGTACAGATCTCAGAATCTGAGACTGTGAGGCAGTGTAGAATGTCTTGCAGGGGGGGTGGGGGCCATGTTGGGTCAGGTTTTCACTGTAGCGAACCAGGCTGGATAAAGAGGTTGAAGGCCGACTGATGATGTGAAGTTTCTTTAATAGATCAATGTGAAAACTAAAAACAAGACACAAACATATAATCAACACAGGCAGACACATCCAATAATATGAGGCATTCATATAAACAAATACGTTTACAAATAACCAATAAAAAGGTGCATATCAAACCTAATACCATATAAACAAACCAATAAAAGGTACATATCAAACCATAATACCACATGAGCAAAATACCAACTAAACAAAATCCCACAACAATATGACACAAACCAATAACCATAAAAATTGACATTCACCTTGTTCCCTCTCCCGCTAGGTGCTAACTTGTTACCAGGTGTCCCAATATCATGATGTGACTCGACCATGTCATTCTCCAGGAAAGTCACTAAAACCAATTTATCAATAATTAAAATCTGGCAGTTCCATTTCATCCTGTTGGTGAGGTTAGGCTTAGCTTTCAATGATCATGGTTTGGAGCACATGAGGATCAAACATTTTCTCCCTGACTGATGCTGGGCTGTCTTTATCAGTCAGTATGACTCTGGTGAGTGAGCAAGCTTCCTGTTTGCCCACATAGCCTTTCAAAATGAAAGCCTTTCGTCCATTTCATTCCGGGGTCCGTTACACACGGTTAAAGCTACTTAAAGCAACTTTCTTCTTCTACCCCGGATTTGAACCCGTTTTCCTGTGCAAGTGCTGAAATGTTTACCATTGAGCTAATAGAGCCTGCCTGCTTGTGCAGGTGATACAGTACATTGAATCTTGACCATCAGGTCAAAAATGTTGTCAGATCCTGTGTCTAGGTGAGACATGACCTGGCTTTGACACAATCTAAATGTCTCAATGGAAGAGCAGGGAGACAAAATGCAACTACTCCAATTGTATAAGTTATATTGTATTAGCTTGATATTGTATTAACATACTGTACCATACAGATTGTGGGGGGGGGGGGGGACTATATTAGCACAGCAATTTCAGGGTAAATCCACATCCAGCGATCTGGATCTTTCAACCTTGTGTGTAAGTGTGTGCATGCTTGTTTATGTATTTTCACGTGATGGGGTGTATCAGGGGATACTCCACTCTGGAAACAGTATGTCTCTGAAGAACCCCAAACACACAAACACCCACCCACGCACGCACACACACACACACACACACACACACACACACACACACACACACACACACACACACACACACACACACACACACACACACACACACACACACACACAAACACACCTGTCCTCTCACCATTACCCCTTACACCCCAGGGACAGGCGGAGTGCTTTCCTATGTCTGGTCATGGTGTTAATCTAGCACAGGGGGTTAGTCTGCCGTATGTGTATGTGCACCACGTGCGTGCGTGTGTTTTCGCAGGAAGTGAGCTCCTTTGCTCTGACGAATATTTCGCTTCCCTTATCTATTTTCAACCTTTCAATTTCATTCAACCCTCTGCTCTCCGTGAAATTCAATCACCGTTCACATTGGCTGGTACTTCCACAAAATTCACATAACATTCTACACTAGTTTATCGGTAGTCTAGATTTTTGGAATTTGACAATTTGACAAAATTGAATGTAAGTAATGCTACGGTGGTTTGCAGATGTTCTACCAGTGTTTGGCTGATGTTGGTTGTTTGTATTCCTGTGTATAAAAGTGAATGTATACTAATTTATACATAACCACGTATTCGGAAAATAGCCGATCTACAACCTAAGTATATAAAAGTATATCATCTCTATAATATCTGTGCACGTCGTGCCATGCTTGCTTGTAGTTGTACACTTACGACCAGACATGCAGACAGCAGTCTGCTGATAGATGATGTGTACCCCCGATAGTCCTGAGAATCCCCAGAGAGCGATAGATACTGTATCTATCACACACTGAGGTCGCCGCAAATGCCTGCCTGCACTTCACTGTAATGTATGGTTTAGTTTTGTCCCCTATATTTTGAGTAATCTGTGATAATGGTCAATTTGCATCAATCTCCTTTGTATTAATCTACTAGTGTGCGTGCGTGCGTGTGTGCGTGTATTATTATACTTGTTAGTGAGGAAGAGACAGACCCAGAGAGAGGAAAAAAGTCAACTGCTGATGAACATGTGTGTATGTTTATTCATGTTGTGTAATTAGCCAGGTTTGTGGGCTGTGTTACTGGTGGTGCATTGACCTCCTGAGCCTCAGCCTGCAGGCTGGTGGCAGGGATGTAATCCTCCTGTCACCCCCAGGGCACGGCAGGATGAGGACCACCCAGCCCAGTGTTCTGCTGCTTGATATCACTGAATGACTACAACTAGTGACTGCAACAGTTAATGGAACAAATTATTGAATGGCTTGTAAAAAAAGGAAAACAAATAACACTCGATAATCGTTAACTTCATAAAATAATCACATTTTTGTTTATATAGTATAGTGAAAATAGATGATCTGCAAGCTCTGCTATTTTCACTATTTTTCAACGACACTGCTGTGTGATGATGTGTAAAATAACGCTTTAGTGGTTAATCGATTATTTATATATATTTAAATGAATTCTATTACAAAAAAACGTGCTTCTCGATTATTCGGTAATCGATACAATAATGGCTAAGGAGAGAATGGCTATTTGGGGTCCTAACTTGAACCTGCTCTCGGTGTCCCTGCAGCAGCTGAGGGCCAACATGAGGGAGATGGAGAAGCTGTGTGTGCGTGTCCGTGCCCAAGACGCTCCTGCCCTGCAGAACCTCGTTAAGCCCATCAGAGATCGGGCCTCAGCCGCTGTGCAAGACTTTCTGCTGTTGCACTCTAGCTGCCCCGTCCCTCAGCCAGGCCTGCCGCCGCGGCCGCCCACCTCTCAGTCCTCCGGATGTCTGTCAAGCAGCTGCCACGGTGACACGGGTGTGGGCGGGGAGCCGGCTTCTGTCTGTCAAATGCAGCTCCGCCTCCCAGAGATCCCTCCTGATCAGAGCGCCGCAGAGTCCTGGGACAGCCTGGAGGAGGTGGGTTTGTCTGGACGTTACTGTTTATTCTAAAACAGTGGTTCCCGGTTGGCTGTGATACATAATTGAAACACTGAAAACACTTGGTCACTTTTGTTTTACTGTATTGAGAAGATGTGTAATGCAACTCCGAGGACTTTATATACAAAACACTATGTATTTAGGAATTAGGATCATCATTCAATAATGAAATGTGGACCGTGCTGTAAAATTGTTGACAAATCTTTGTCAACCATCGACTTAAATAACCTACTATCCCTTAAAAGGTACAGTAATGTGTTTGTACATGTCAGTCTATGTACATTTGACTTATGGTGGAAGTCTTATTTTGGAATGACACCTTTCAGTTTTCATGACACAGTTTCATTATGTGTGTTATGAAAGTGAAGGAAGCACATCCAATCAGGCTAACCATCCAATAATAGATAATGAAAAAGTAAGAAAAAAACACAGAAAAAGCACACTGCTGTGTGTATGTGTAATGTACTGTAGCATGTAGTGAGAATCTTTTCAATTGTGTATTGAAAATCAAACTTTATACTTGGAACTAACGTGAACTTATTACAACCTATAAACAACTCTAAATGTACTACCACCTGTGTCTTAGGACCTGAAGGGGCTGAGTAGTCTGGTGACAGAGTTCTCCGTGCTGGTCCATGTGAGTATGTCACTGTGTGGTTACATCTCAGAGCTCCATGCATTACTAAATGGAACTACATCAGCTCACCTCTATGCATGGGCGAGTGCATGTCAATGTATCTAAAGGCCCTGGCACATAAAAGGTTTGGGAACCACTGCTGTGAGGATGAAGCCAACTTACATGATCCGGCAGCAAATAAGTCATTCAAGATTTTTGGTCTACCTTTCTGTGGTGTGAACTGTCAAACGTTATATGATCCCTCCAAAACAAATAACCATTGAACTGTGTGTAGGCATACTTGTATTTTAATGAGCCTTTACATTATGAGCCTCATTCACTGTTTATTTAGTGTTGGGAGCGCCATGCGTCACATCCACCAACACCTTATCACTCAGGCTTCAGAGACGAGATGAAAGTGACCCCACTAACGTGGACTCATTGAAAGAGAGGTTCAGTTCACTGGTGCTGTGTACATACTGTACTACGTACCGCTGCACGGTGCTTGACAAGAGTTATTAGCGTAACTCCAGGCCAAAGGAATGACTGAGGTATGTAACATACAATACAACAGTCCCAGTGTGCGTTTGGCTGCCAAATACATAGAGACAATTTGATGCTTCCACTGTGAACAAGTGGCCTAATTTGACCCGCATCAGTGACACTCACGTCAATGATGCTTTCAGTGTGTCAGGGCCTTAAGGCTTCCAGGAAGATCTATCTTGTGTGTGTGTGTGTGTGTGTGTGTGTGTGTGTGTGTGTGTGTGTGTGTGTGTGTGTGTGTGTGTGTGTGTGTGTGTGTGTGTGTGTGTGTGTGTGCGTGTGTGCGTGTGTGCGTGTGTGCGTGTGTGCGTGCGTGCGTGCGTGCGTGCGTGTGTGTGTGCGCGCGCGCATGCGCGTGTGTTTGGGGAGGTGCTCAGCTCAGTGGGTGACGGCTGTTGGGCCCCCTCAGCCCTCAGATGAACTGTTCGGAGAGAGGAAGGAACAAGGGGTGAAGCGAGGGAGAGGGGAGTCCATGTGGGGAGACACATGGAAAGGAGGCATACGGCGAGGCAGGTGGAGAACAGACGGCTCAGATTATCACTCTATCCGCAGGGAGGAGAGAGAGACACAGGTTGAGTGAGGCAGAGCAGGCATGGAGATGTTCTATTGTCTCTGGGGCCAGACGCATCCTTAAGGGATCCACACATCAACGCAAACACGCCGCGTGTATCATGGGGAGACAGCAGAATGAAAGGAGGCACTTCTTCCTCCAACAAAGTCCTTATTGTTGACTTTCGGGAGTGTAGAAATTGACCCTGTTTGGGTTCATTTCTACACTGCCGGGGGTTAAATGAACACCAAGGACTGTTACTGTGTATTATATAAAGAAGCACCGCGACGGTTTGTAGAGGAAAGTAAACAGGCTGTAAAACAGTCATATCTACAGCGCTGGTTATCTGTGTGGAGTCCCCTGGTAAATGATTTATCGTTAGGAACCAAATGGACCCATATGGGTATGTACCACTGAGATTTAGCAGGATTTGTCAGTGTAGATTGGGGTACCAATTGTTATTTTTTTTATGGTGCTGAACAACCGTGTATCTGACCTACCGGTACTCGACACAGAGCACTGCACTCCCTGTGGTGGTGTGGAACGAGTGTGTCAAATTTGAAGTCGGTGTGGCGAACGGTTCTCGAGTTACGTGGATTACAGACGTACACACACAGAGACGTGGTGCATTTATAGTAGGATATTGAACCAATAAAAAGTATTAACAAAAGATTGTAACTAAACAATTACATTGGACCATTGGAATGTAGGTTCGGACATACAAGGTTTCCACCCGACAGCGATCAATCTGGGGGTTCTTGAAATGAAGAAGTTTGAGAATCACTGCTCGGCTGTATCTAATGGAGTGAATGGCAGCTGGGTTCATTGTGAGCTGATGGAAGGACAGAGGAGGCGAGGATGTGACAAAAAAAGGGAGAGAGGGATGAAAGGAGAAAGAGAGAGCATGCCCTAGTTGCTGTCTGGTTGTGCCTGTCCAGCTCGCACCTGCACGCACGCACGCACGCACCTGCACGCACGCACACACACACACACACACACACACACACACACACACACACACACACACACACACACACACACACACAGCTGCCACTCTGAATATTTCATGAGCCCCAGACAATAACTCTCAGCCTCCCGACCCCCCACCCCAATATAATCCCCCTCGATTCTACCCACAGCTAACGCACGCACGCACGCACACACACACAGCAGGTGTTTTCCACACTATTTGCGTGTGATTTTGCATGCATGCAATTGGGTCCGTGTGTGTGTGTTTGTGTGTGTGTGTGTGTGTGTGCACGTGCGTGCACGTGTGTGCGCGCGTGTGTGCATGCATGCTTGCGGTCTCCAGTGTATAACTCCTGTCTATCAGTCCCAGCAGGAAAAGATTGACAGCATTGAGGACAACGTCAACGCAGCAGCTGCCAACGTGGAGGAGGGGACAAGAAGCCTTGGGAAGGTGTGTACGTGTGTGTGTTCCTGACCATCATTGTGTGTGTGTGTGTGTGGGGGGGGGGGGGGGGGGGTTTGGGAGATGGGATGATCGATGGCACTTTGCCTCCCAGCCATTCTACAGCGTTTGTCGCTATCGATCCGCTCGGATGCGGAGGAAAGCTGCAATTAAGGAAATAGAGAGAGGAGAGAGAGAGGTATAGAGAGGAATGAAGGGAAAGAGGTGTGTGTGTGTGTGTGTGTGTGTGTGTGTGTGTGTGTGTGTGTGTGTGTGTGTGTGTGTGTGTGTGTGTGTGTGTGTGTGTGTGTGTGTGTGTGTGTGTGTGTGTGTGTGTGTGTGTGTGTGTGTGTGTGTGTGTGTGGTATCGAATAGAACACTGAAGGACTGTTTAATAGCTTTTAAGGAGCAACATTTGGTCTCCCACAGACAGCTCAATATGCTATTTTATTCTGTATAACTGCAACTCAACTCAATACCTCTTCATGTTATGGGTTCAAATGTGTACCGTATGATGTTGAAGCATTTATCTGTACATCATTTTTCCTCATTGAACTGTTTAGTATTTAATTGAAAAGAGATGACAACGAGTGATTTAGACGCCTATCCTCAACACAGAGGTGAGGGGACCCTCAGATGGAGCAGTGGTAAGGTGCTTTCCCACCACCGCTGAGGTTGTGGGTTCATGGTTGCATCCGGCTTCGTCGAGGGTGATATTTGTCACTGTATGCATTCCTACGGGTTAGGACGGCACCTGTGAGCAGGGAAGTGTTGGGCGGGAGGACTAGAATGAAGGCTCTTCGTCCGGCCGGCAGTGACAACACATACGTGTGTGGGGTGGAATCAATTGGCATGACGACTAAATTGGTGAGAAAAAGTAGTCTGGTAAACCATCCCTGGTTGCAGAAATCACATTTCATTGATCTGCTGAATGAAAATAATGTGAATTCTGCAATTGGCTGATACTGTTTAACAGGCTAGAGAAAACGGGGTGAAAAGCAAAAAACAGAAACACATACAGTAGCAATGAGAACATGCAGACCCACAGACTGCTAAAATTACAAAAGTATTACATTTCTTTAGTCATAATAACATTGTCTCTGTTGGGTGGAAACCTCATAATTATGTACAAAACTGTTACTTTTCAGAATTCAAAATAAGAAATGGCAAAAAATCTACAGATCTTCAACTTTTGATGCTTTTGTGTGACGCTGTACTAGTGTGTTGTAGGGTGTTAATTACAACCTTAAACAGAATATGTTGATCATGCTGCCTGTGAGACGGAGGTCTAGTGTGTTGTAGGGTGTTAATTAAAACCTTAAACAGAATATGTTGATCATGCTGCCTGTGAGACGGAGGTCTGTACTAGTGTGTTGTAGGGTGTTAATTAAAACCTTAAACAGAATATGGTGATCATGCTGCCTGTGAGACGGAGGTCTGCGGGTGGATAGTGAAGATGAGACGCATGTAAGGTGCCTCAGTGTGTGTTTAAAAGCCTGCTATCGGTCATCAGGTCAAATGGTATTAGAAACACACACACACACACACACACACACACACACACACACACACACAGCCCCACATCCCCCTATAACCTGTACCCAGATTAAGCCTTTCAACTCAACTCTGATGAAATTAAAATTCCCTTAACTACCATGGGGGTGGGGATAAGGGATGCTGGCTTTGAACCATATTAATTTAAAAGTGAAGTGTTAATTAAGGTTGTGTGTGTGTGGGGGGTGTGTGGGGGGGGGGGGGGGGGGGGGGGGGGGGGGGGTGAGCAAGCATGGTCAGGGAAGTCACTCATTAATTGCCATCAGCCTTAAAGAACATCTTCCTCTCTGATGATAACAGCGGCAGTAACACACAGGCCACATCTGTCTGATTTTTCTTAAATTGAGATAATGAACACGTTAGGCTTTGACGCAGGTATGGAGTTTATATTTATGGGTGTAGGTCTAGGTGTGTGCGTTTGCCCTGTGTAAAAGTGTAATCATGAAAGGATGGACACATCTAAACACTATCTCACACCGTCCTGAAGCCTCAAAGGGCTCAACGGTTCCACCGGTGTATGTTTCAATTTAATTGAGTTCTTTTTTCCCCCTTCCTGTTCCAGGTTCTTAAATGTAATTTCCACAAATGAAATAATTTGAATCCCCCTTCATTGTCCCTCTCTCTCCCTTCCTCTCTGCCTCTGTAGGCGGTGGGCTACAGGTTAGCGGTATTACCAGTGGCGGGGGCAGTGTTGGGCTGTGTGCTAGGTGGTCCCATAGGCCTTCTGGTGGGCTTCAAAGCCGCAGGCGTAGCTGCTGCTCTTGGAGGAGGGGCCCTGGGCTTCGCAGGGGGCAACATGGCCCAGAAGCATCGCAGAGCCGGACTGGATTTCCGGATGAAACAACTGACAGCGCCACCACCTCCAGAAGAACCCTCATCTGATCCGCAGTCAAGCCATGATACGACTGGGGACTGGGTCTCTCTCTGATTACTCCTGATTGACTGACCAATCAGTTGGCGGAGTCTAAAGCCACATTTTATTCGTTGTTGTATGACGGTGCTGCGTGCAGAAAATAGCAACGAGATGTTTGTTTTGGGTCATGAGTCACGACACCATTGTATGATTGAGCATACAGTAAATTAAGAAGATTACCGTAACAGGCTATACCTCCAACCCCACCCTCTACTAATGAAAGACTCACAGTGAGACCCCAAAACTATTTTTATCATGCCATGAATCATACAGTTTTCCAAATGATTTAAAGACTTTTCCATAAACTTATTTAAGAGCTGGAAAATACTTCTGTGGATGATGTTCCTGTAAGGATGTGCTATATGGATACTGTTATACGTAGTAGTAAATGGTTCATTATGGTTCCTATTTAAAGACACTAGTTTGGTTTGTGGTTGCTTGGGCTTTTCCGCATGTGTTTGTGCCTTTCTGTTGAGACTGCAAGAAATAATGGGCAGAGGAAACAAAACAAAATCATGTTATGTTGGTTAAACAGGGCCAGCTATTTAACCACTGCAAGTGTTTCAGATTGATCACTGGAAGGGCAAGAGTCAATTATGTGTATGAAATCTTCATGTGAACTTCCATCATAGCTTTAGTCTCAAGAACAAATTGTCAGTGAGTCTGTATTGTAAGGCAAATGTTTTCTTTGTTATTTCTTTATTTGTTTCTTTGTTGTTTCTCCGTCTTATAACTGCGAAAAGTATGGGAAAGATTTTGCTTGTGGTCCGACGTTGAGGCACGCTTAAACTCATTGTGCTTCAATGTCTCTAGCTGCGCTACAAGCTCACATGTCACGCTGTGAGCTTGTAGATTGTCTCTTTTAAATCCGCAACCAAGTATATCAAGCCATTTCTAAAATGTATTACGTTTTGAGAATGTGAGCATGAAAGCTGCATTGCACAAAAAGCACCAAAGTGCCATTAGTCTATCTAGACTTCTAGGGTCTTGCTGTAGCACAATGTGTAAACTTACCATGTGTTTCTTACAAAGCTTTTTTTCTTGCCAAATAAAAACAGCCTTTCAGTCAGTCTCTGTAATTTACTAAATTGACAACATATAAAGCATTAGGTGGTGGTTCTTAAAACATGACAATTCAGACAACACAAGTCCTGTAAAATGTTTTTAATTTAGTTTTTTTTTCTTTCTCTTCTCTGAGGTGACCGATATTGAAATGACACCCCCTCTCCCCCATGCCTGTCCTTCTGTATGTGGGTTGATATGTCACGATGCAGGCTTCTGCTGGGAAAGGAAGGGCCGCCAGTACAAACACAGCGACCTCGTCTCGCTCGTCTCTTTGGTCCATTCAAACCAATTGGACCTTAGGGAACTAGACTTGTGACAAAACCTTGGAAGGATGTTAAAGGAGTAGTTCACCCCCCCCCCCCCCCCCCCCCCAAAAAACCCCAAAAATACTTATTTTCTAGTCAATTATACACCCCATGAAGCAATTCTTTTGTTTGTCACATTCCTGAGCCAATAGTTTGAACGGCTCCTACTGACCGATGACCCGATGAACTACTCCTTTAAGCGAGGATGCCATTTTAGAAAAAACTGGTGTAAAGTCAACCAGATTACAGCTGGTCTGCTGCTTATCATGTAGTCCCCCATCCCCAACCCCCTTGTATCGCTGGCTGTAAAACACTGGGACAGACGTGGGAGAGATGGTCACTGTCTCAGTACAAAGGGGACAGACGTGGGAGAGATGGTCACTGTCTCAGTACAAAGACACATTTTACAGGTAAACAAAATCAACAGTCAATGAGGTTCATGATCATCTCTCTCTCTCTAACTTCATTTCAAGACACTTTTTTTCTTCCTTGTCTGGTTTCCCGGGAACACAGCTCAGAGGCTCCATGGCAAAGCAGTGACATCATCTATTAACCGTTAGTACCAGGAAGAGCACGGGTTCCTCTCAATAGTCTTAGAACAGATCCTTTACCTCTTCTACCTTGTTTGAAAGCCCTACTTTATACTTATTCCGAGGGGGGGAGGGAGGAGTTGATCTACAAGCTCACATGTTGCATTGCAACGCCTTGTGAGCTTGTAGATCGACAATTTATTTTTCTGAACATTATCGCCTATAATGACATGCCCAAAATAGGGACGCCAGGGTGAAAGTGGTTAAAGTATCTAAAAAGAATTCTAGTCATTTTACCTGGCCAATATGCGTGGAGCACACACACTGAAAGAAAGCCATTTAAATTGACTCAATGTCGTATATTGTGCTATACAAACTAATTGGACTGGAATAGGGTATTATTGAGATGCAGTGAGAATCCGCAGGGCAAGGCGGGACATGGGACTCTCCCACTAGACACACTGAACTGGACTTCTGGAACCACAGAACTGGAGTGAATGGAGCACACTCTGTTTTCCTACAATACAAATAAACAGGGTGACAAAAAATGAAAAGAAATAAAATAAAGAAATCTCTGCATTTAATTTAGACTGATGATGACGGACATGCCCACTTAGCACAAACATATTTACAAGCTCCAAAAAAAATAAAAATACAATTATCTTGATGTCCAAATACCCCAACTCCCTCCCACACAAACGCACACACAATTTAAACTTCTTTTTTTTCCCACCCCCTCCTCCCATTTATCCAAAATAAAAATTATACACATAAGAGTTATGAAAATATAGGTTATTCCAACACGGTTGTGTCATAGACTGCACTCTTCTCTCTCATCGTCACCTCCCCATTCTTCCTTGCTGTCTCTCTCTCTGTTCAGTAAGGGTGTTGGGTGTTGCTGTCCCGTCGGCCTGTCCAAACCCTATTCCCCCTCCCTGACCCCTCCCCCCCGGGGCGTGGCATGGAGTCACAGGTTCCCTGTGAGGTGTTGGAGATCACAGCTCGTCACGGTCCCTGTTGAGGATGGTGTATCGGGTTTCACTGGGCGCCAGCTTCTGAAACGAACTCTCTGGCGGGCTGCTGGCTAGTTCTCCTACCGTCTCCTCCTGGGGGTGCAGGGGTACACGTTTTGTTTGAATTTAAGAAAAAAGTGTAGGTAAGTATTAGCAGTGCAACACAAACAGCTTACCCATTAAAAATGAGGCCAATTCTACAAATGACTACCAGTGGTTCTCAAACTTTGTTGTGACGCAGACCGCCCAAAAATAATATGTATTTGGCTACGGAAGTGAGCTTGTATCTACTATTTTTGAGAACCACTATACTAAATCCTAGTATAGCTCAAATCTAAAATGACACAGATGCTTCAAATATAATGGAACAAGAACAGATGGGTAACACCAGAGTGTGTAATGCAGACCTGTCCTGGTGTGCTGTCCGTGGGGTCGGGTCCATGGTGGAACTCTCGGTGCAACTTCCCAGAATGTAGGTCCAAAACAAACTGTCTCAGCTTGCCGGGAATCCTGGAAATCGCACACACCAGAAAAAGAGGTTGTATGAATGACGACTGCGCTCGTCATGCATTCCTACACAGAAAGGTTGGCAATAAAGACAGACCAGGGGAAACTACGAGATACTGATAGGAATTAAACCGTTGGAATAAAACAATATTGCTTTAGGCAGCAATAAAATACATCAGCCTTCCTAGATGTGTCATGGGGCACCATTCATCCATATAAAATCCCCCATCCTCTGAAGTGTGCTTATTAATAACCAAAGGTCATGAGATCTTGTCATGTCATATCTCTCTCTGTCTCACACACACGGTCCCGAATCACAGCATCTTTGGGTGTTCGAACAGCATCCAGGCACATACACGCACATATACACGTATAGAACATACGGTACATGGCACTAATGTGATTGTGCTGTGTGTGCCGCATGTAGTGTTGGTGAGATAGTGATGTGATATAATTAGGTTGTGGAGGGCTGGTCAGTCCTCAGGGCTCTGTCTATCTGATCTAACGCTGATTGAGGAGGAGGGGGGCAGAGTAGTGGTGATGGTGGGGGGCAGAATAAATAACATCAAATTAGATTAAACTGGATTAGTTTAGCACTAATTGCACGTGCCAAATCATGTCACATTAGCACCGGTGTCCTGGCCCATTAATAAAGGATAGATTTTAAGAGGTGTGACATTTCTCTGGTGCTCTGTATGAAGTGTGTCATGTTGTGTCCTGAGTGTGAAATAGATGTGTGTGTGTGTGTGTGTGTGTGTGTGTGTGTGTGTGTGTGTGTGTGTGTGTGTGTGTGTGTGTGTGTGTGTGTGTTATAGGTGAAGACTATTTGTCTTTATATTTGGCAGCCTAGGGCATACGCACAGACTGGTTGTTAGAGGGTTCCAACAACTTGGGATGCCCAAAAAGGAGACAAAAAGGCTGTCAAAGTATTGTGGTGTCTCTGCTATAATTGGCAGGCGTCATATATGGCGGAGACGTTGTTACTTATACCCATAGAGTACTGAGTGACATGCCTGTGTATGAAGAACATTTAGTATATCTGAGCAATTCTCAACATGAACACAAAGTTGCTCTACAGAGATCCATGGGAATTGCCCATGCCAGCATTTGAAGAGTGGTTGTTGTTTTTGTTTTGAACAGGAGATACTTACGCCACGTCTTTGAAGTCGGGGAAGACATACATGTGTCTGAATGAGTCTATAGCAATAACAGGACAGTCAGCAGGGGTCTTCTGAATGTGCAGCAGAGGATGGCGGAACTTCTCACAGTCTGCATGCAGGAAGTTTATAGACCCTAAGGGAGAGACAGGAACATTGGCTTTAAGACCACATACGTATTACGTACTGTATAAAACACTGTTTGAATGCAGCCGAATCCAACTCGGAACCCTGGGGAGGGCCAAGGATCAAGGATGTTCAGGCACATATAACCAGACATGCCTATAATAGCAAACAGTCACAAAACACACACACACACACACACACACACACACACACACAATATGGACTGGCATGTCCATATATGGTGGAATATATAGGGGAAAAGGGCAAAGATATCCCTGCAGATCCCCAAATGCCATTGAAATCAGGAGATGGGTAGCAATATTTTCTGTTCAAATTATACCGGTAGTACCATCTACCAGGTTAATATCATGCATTTAAACTACACAGTTATGGAATGCCACATGATTATTTTTGTTTTCATCGGTTTGTTCCTTAAAACACATTGCTCCACGCTGTTGTCGTTTCCTGCTATAATCACTGCCACACATTTTGGCTTAACTAAGTTATCCTTTAGGATTTTTTGATTGGGAACAGATTAGGGTTTGCCAATTCTACAATTAATTAGTACAGAGGGGGGGAAATAATTTGTTTGAAATGTTACAGTGGCAGACAAAATGTACAAAACAGATGCATTTTTGCACACACACATACCTTTCTCACTGATGAGCTGACGAGCCACCTCGTGCTGGAAGTTTTCTAAACTTTCTGGGTCTTCCTTGACATGGAACAAGATGAGGAATGGCAGCCCCTCTTCAGTTAGCTCCTGAGAAACACACAGTGAATCAAAGAATGACATTGCTTGGGAATGCACAGAGCCATAGAGTAAGACAGAGTTACGACAACTCCGTTCACTTCATGGGGCCAGTCCATTAGTCCAATGGCAGCTCTTCTACATAGACTTCTATTGGTTTGTCCCCATTTGAAGGCTTCA
Organism: Protomyctophum bolini; assembly: GCF_963924005.1. Taxonomy (NCBI): domain Eukaryota; kingdom Metazoa; phylum Chordata; class Actinopteri; order Myctophiformes; family Myctophidae; genus Protomyctophum; species Protomyctophum bolini. The sequence continues at coordinate 26,009,563 of NC_137868.1, read as the reverse complement.
AATGGGGACAACCGGAAGTTACGGAATGCATTGGGTTTATGGGCTCGCGCGAGTACATGAACCACGTGACCAGGCTGTTTTCTGACTCCTCAATGTCGTAACTCTGTCTTACTCTACGGCTCTGGGAAGCATGACTCATGGGTCTGGATTACATTTCACCGCTGGCTGCATCATAGGATGTCATAGGATGACAAAGCATAAATGCTGAAGAGGGGAAACTACATAAATAATCAAATTGTTTGTATACACTCACATTTCCAAATATACACACCACAAATATACATACATTATTTCATTCATCAATAATAATTTATAATACTCCTATATATCTTTACCATGCTACATTAATCAAAAATAATTCATATGATATACTGATAGAAATGGATTATGGGCAATGACAGATTATTGGAGATGTGGCATGTGTTCAACAAGTAAAGTGGGAACTGACCTCTCCGTTTTCAAAGGTGATCTCCCTGACCAGGGGAACGCATTTGTCTTGGGACCAGGCATAGGTGAGGTCGAAATTGGTGAGTGAACCCAGGTACACCATGTCAGGAACAGTCTCCCCAACAGGCTTATAGATGACGTTGTCTCCGCTGAACCTCTCAGGCTCTGATGTAGCACTGGATGGGGGAGGGGAGAAGAACCTGATCATCAAACAGAATCAAGACCTAAACCACTGCTTCAGGTCCAGTGACCACTAGGGGGACCCCCATTGTGTTAATCTCTGGGGCATGCAAGTGTCCATTTGGACCAAGCTGGCCCTGATGTTGAGAATCGCTGACTTAAACCACAGATCCAGCAACTAAAAAGAAGCCACACGTTAGCATGTCTCAATGAGAAGGGTGCATGGCCTACTTGTACAATAAGTCACAAAGCCTGAGCTTGTCTTTTTTCTTTTTGGTGTCTCACCCGAAGACGGCCATGAATGAGCAGTCGTCTCGAAGGATGTTGGCAACCTTCTCGAAACTGTGGTAGTTCTCCGAGTCCTTCTGTTCAAAGAAACCTATGATGTTCCTCTTGCTCCTCTGGTGAATAAGAAGAGAGAAACGAGAGAATATTGGCTAGAGTTTATTTGATAACATGTGATGGTGAGTGTGTGCGTGTGTGCTTCTTGTATTGTACTGGTGAGAGCCAAATGACCATCCTACAATGCTGAAGTACAGCAATACAAATATGTGTGTGTATGTTTTGTATGAATCATTTGCTTTGCCCACTCACATCCAGAGTACCGATCTCCTCCAGGGACTGGAGCTCTTTGACAGGGTCTATCTTCTGTTGGCGGATGAAGTCTGCGATGGCCGTCACTGACCTTTGACCCCTGTACTCCCTCTTCATCATCATCCCGTTTCGGAACATCTTCAGCGTAGGGTACTTTGTGATCCGGTAACGCTGGGCAATGTCCGCTGCTCAGAAGGAAAAAACAAACAAACAAACACGAGAAATCAGTTGATGGCACGGAAGGAGCAGAGCAGTGAAAACACAGGGACATTTGTGGATGGGGGGCAGAGACAGAGATAGTGGTATAACTGCAGCCTGAAAACACTGCCATCAGTCGCCTGCGAGCTCTGATCTCTCACATGAAAGCTGCCCCCTGCTGAGAGTAAATATTCTGGCGGCTCACAGTGAATGAGTGTGTGTGTGTGTGTGTATGTGTGTGTGTGTGGCAGGTGTCAGTCACGCTGCAGGGTGTCTCTAAGCCTCCAGTCTTCACAGGCTGCAGCAGTTTTGTCATTAGTCTTCAAACAGTTTGCTGGTTATCAATTATTCTCTTTAATTTGTTTTATCTCAAAAGAGTCTGGTATTTTGTTTGTGCTTCGGTGTAGTCTGAGGTCACACTGGGATTTTAAACTGCCATCCAGAATGTCCAGAATGATTACAGTTGGTCGGACATTATGATAAATATTTAAACAGTCATATCTCTTTTCAACAAATGAATGACAGGTGGATGCATTTAATGATGTAGCCTAACATGTCTTACGGTATAGTAGTATATTTTATACTGAAAACTATTTGAACATAAAGGTTAATGTTAAGCTAAATATAACAGCTTCGGCCTTGCACAAATGGATAAGAATTGCATTCCTTTTGTGCTCCTTCATGTGCATAAAAAAAAGCCTATCAAAATAAATGTTGCTTTCATTTTCAACAATGCTTTATTTCTGATCCGGTTTTGGAGTGAGAAGAATCACCACACTTGACACAGGAATGAGAATGACACTTTTGCTAACTCCGCAATTTCTTTGTGTATGACTGTGTGTGTGTGTGTGTGTGTGTGTGTGTGTGTGTGTGTGTGTGTGCGCGCACGCCCCCATGCGCTTACCAAACATAGAGCACCAGTTACTGATGTTACAAGAAATAATAATGTAAGTAAAAATAGAAGAAAAAAAGGTAAATATAACTATGCCTAAGTCAAAAGAGAAGGAGTCAATACTCACAATGTTGGTCACAGTCGACACGAGCAAACACAGCCTGTGTAGAATCAGGATACTCCTCCCTCACCACGTTAGAGGCCTCCTCAAAGATTGGATGGAGCATCTGACTAAATCTACACCTGAAAGAGAGAGGGAGGTGGTATTGTGTGATTTGTGGGCTTTGCATATTTTACTTAAACAAATCCAATGTATTTTGTTCTTTAATGTTTAACACTAGCAGGTTTGTTCTGGGTTAGATAGATTACTTCTGACATGCTGATATGTTTAGTGTCAACAGCATGGCTATCTTGGAAGAAAAACAGCAGAAGTCACAATTTAATTTGAATGAATGAATTTTGAAGTGAATCAAAATAAAAAAGATAATGGGTGCAATCCCTTTATAACTGAAGGGCAAGTCCAACAAAGTGCATTGACACACTTACCAGTCTGCATAGAAGTTCACTATCGCCACCCCAGCATTATCTGCAAAGATAAAAACACAGTACTGTATGAACCAAAATCATGGCTCAAATGGTAATTAGATCTGAAGCACAACATCCGCAAATCTGTACATTCCTAAAAAAAAAGAAAAAAAAACTATGAGAACTGAGAGACCATCATTTTAGATTATATTTTATACGTTGGCTATTCAAAAATAGAAGATATAAAGGCTACTTGTTGAATATATACATGTATGTATGTATGTATTTGGTTAAAATGGGTGGGGTTTAAAAAAAGGCAAAAGCTTGCTCTGGTGCACTGGCCTAAAAGTGGGTCCTTAAAAACTGCTAAAACGTCTGAAATGTATGTATGTATGTATGTATGTATGTATGTATGTATGTATGTATGTATGTAATGTATGTATTTGGTTAAAATGGGTAGGGTTTAAAAAAAGGCAAGAGCTTGCTCTGGTGCACTGGCCTAAAAGTGGGTCCTTAAAAACTGCTAAAACTTCTGAAATGTATGTATGTAGGTATGTATGTGTGTATGTATTTTAAAAGGGGGGCTTTTTTGTAAAAATCCCTGCCCGCAATACCTTCATATATTTAAAAAATAATTCAAAAATGGGTGAAGGGCAAACTGCCTATTCACTGGGGACTATGCAAGGCAGAGGCGTCCACCCCCCTGAATCCAAGTTAGACTAGACCGCATACGTATGTAACAACATACATTTTTCAGAAAACTAATAGGATTTAGAAGATATTTGTAGAATCAGGTCTTAATGGGTTAAGATAGAAAAGATCTTTGAGTGTCTTACTGAGGGTGTCATCAATGTTTCCTGTGTCCAGACTGGTGATCTCTGTCTGTCCTGGGGCAGAAAGGCCCATCACCTACACACACACACACACACACACACACACACACACACACACACACAGAGAGAGAAGGGGAATTATAATCAGACACACTGAAAAACACCCAATACAAACTATGATTACCATGCGGCAAAGGCACACATGGAGGCATGCCAGTAGGATGATGGTTAGTGTAATTTTGTGAACAAGCAAATGAGCAGAAATATAAAAGAAAGTGAGCCAGTCAGTCACCATAGTCCAGCATTATCTTAAAGGTTTAGTGAAACGGAAATGGTGGGCATTTTATTTTTTAAGTTTCAGCTTGAAACGCTGGCTCTGATGTTTCTGAACCAATCAGAGCGTTGCATCCCTCCAGGCTATGTGGTCTCCAAGTCTGTGACTTCCTCTCACGTTTGTAAACAAAGTGACAGAAAGAAGTGGGGCAAAGCATTACATTTAAAACAAGTAATACAGTCTGGAATTCTGGATGACATCTTGATTAAAAGTAGTTCTTTAAATCAAACAGCTGTAGTGTGGAGGACAAAGAAGCAATGGGAATCAAACTGGTGAGCTTAATTTTTTTTTTAATAGATGTGGGCCTCGACAGTCGACACGTCATCACGCTTTCAGGAAGTAATTTAACAAATATTTTATGGACTTTTGATATTAAAAAAAAATTGAATTTGCCAATTTCTTTGCCATCCATTAGTAGGTATGCCCATATGATGACTACAGATGGTGGACTACACCTTTAACACTGGCAGCTAGGGCTGGGCAAAATCTATGTATTTTATTAAATTATCACAAAATATTTACACAATGTGTCTGGTACGTTCAGAAAATTATGTTGCAGGAAAAGACAACACTATCTACTACTGCCATATATCCAAAATCCCAGATGACATCTATCCATCTATCTATCTATCTCGCTTCCACTGGTGTCATTTGAAAACAGTCTCATGTTAATTATTTCCTGCTGAAAGCTGCAACAGGAGAAAAGACGCAGACTAGAACGTTGTCTGGTAGAGAGCAACAGTGACAAAAATGCAGTCAATGAGGAAGAGCATTGTAAAGAGGAAAGAGGGGTTGCGGTCAAACCATAGGCCAGAAGAGAAGTAAGGTGTACCATAATATACATAGCAAGTCTAGATACGTGTGTGACTATATATATATATATATATATATATATATACTGTATACACACACACACACACACACACCCCCCCACCCCCCACACACACACACACACACACACTAAATGTAGGCCTGCAACAATAGCTACAGCCTTTATCAGTAGTTCCATCATCTAGCTCAAGCCCAAAAGTATGTATAGTATGTCTCCCCGTAAGTTCCGTAACCCAAACTAGTGAAAATAGCCAATCTACAACACATTGTGAGCTTGTAAATCTTCTATTTTAATTACTTCAAGTTCTAATCTTTAAAAGTATTTCCCCCCCTCAAATTAATAGATTTAAAAATATATATATTAAATATTTTTACATGGAATTCTTTCGAAATGTAGGAAACAGTGGTCATATGTGGTACTGGACTGGTAGATCATGTCATGATTGTAGTGATCATGACATCATCACTACATCTGCAGCATTTGTGATACTTGATCTCTGCAACTTTTAACACCTGCCAAACAGGATATGTTTCTGCAACTCCCACACCACAACAGTTTGATATGCAAACACACATCATACATGTCTATGTATGAGACAGCAGTCAAAGTATAGAGAGAGTAGTCGCTCAAGAGTTGGCTGTCCTAAATAGAGGTGCTCCGATCAGGTTTTTGGAGACCGATAACTGGTTGTTTTTCTCACGCTTGGCCAATACCGATACCGACCTTGTGCATAAGGGGAACATTTGAATATTTCCAAAATGATGTCAAAACTGTTCCTGTGTATGCCTAATGTTTGTCACAAAGATGGAAAACGAAATTATACTACCGGTATATATATCTGACTGACCTTTATACCACTTAAATGGTATTGGTATAAAACAGGGGTTTTCAACTGATTGTGAACCAGGGACCACCACCTTGACTAAGGATCAACCTGGGGACCACTGTTGTGTTGTAATTAGTGCTTTCTTAATACTTGCTATGGAATGCATCCCATGTCTTATACTGTTTCTCAATCGATGGTCCACGGACTTAACTGATGACTGACACATGTGGCCCTATATCTGGGGCGTGCCTTAACCTTTATCCCTAAACTTTTTTTCTTCCATATTTTACTATCTTGAAAAATAAATTTAAATAGTTCAACTAGCAGATCTACATCCATACATTATGGCTATTATAACTATTTTCATAATAGTAATATAAATATATATATAGTAAAAATGGCAAATACGTGCCGTTTTTTTGGCAAAAACGCTAAATTAATTTGCTAGGCTATTATAACGATATTGTTTGCCTTAACAGGGAAGTCATACTAATGTCCATTGTCCAACTGTTTCTGAAAATGCACAGCATCTCTGTTCTTTTCTCTCTCTCTCTCTCTCTCTCACACACACACACACACACACACACACACACACACACACACACACACACAGCTATTTTCAGCACTTAAACACATGCTGTGTCATACCAGTATGGTAAGATGACCTTACAGTAGAGATTTTCCTGACAGTCTCTTCTTCCATAGCTGTGCAACAATAAGATTCAGCTCCACAGTCATAACAATAAACTGTAACCATGGCTTCATGATGTATAGAATGGTCTGATCTGTGTAATATTCTAAATGTACTTATAACATTAGTGAAATAACAGATCTTCACTGTGGGGGTGAACAAAGTTGTTCCTTTTATTTTTTTCAGGCCCAAACTCTGCAAACAGAAGCGCTGACTATAGTTCCGGGTCGTCAGCCAATAGGAATGAGCCACAACAGAGGAATTCACCAACCGGCAAGCATCGTTCCGCAAGACACAGAGATGCATGAATAGCAAACAACTACTTAGTTACTACTACATCCGCAATTGTGATAGATCTATTCAACTATTTATCCCAAACGAATATATCAAACGTCCATTTATTAAACCAACATTTTTAGCTTGACAGCTAGCCATGAGATGCAAATCAAGTAGCAGTGTCGAGATATGCAGTAGACTAGCCTTTACCACCCGGTTCATCAAACTATCTGTTGCCTAATGAATGTTGAATGGATGCTGCTCATTTGGCGTTAATGTGACACCAAGCCTGACATAGTGTTGTAGTTCATTAGAATGTAACGTTACAGTCGGCTAGCGTCGTTCTGTGACAGACGTAGCCTTGGCAGAGGCACACAGATAGAAGGGCTCACCTGAATGAGTTATATGAGCCGTTAAAGGTCCAAATGCGGCTTCTGTAGCCTGCTAGTCATATTAGCCACTTTACTTGCCAACAGAGGCTAAGTGAATGGTTATCAAGCAGCAACCAGAGCTAACGTCAGTTGGCTAACGCTAGCTTGGGCTGGCTAGTTCATATCACAATTATATGAACTAGCTGTTAGTGCAGGCTGTGGAACACAGGTGCAGGTGCTTACCAGCAGTAGAACCCCAACACAGCCGCCCTGGAGACACGGTGATGTTGGTAACAGCTTCATTGTAAAAAGTGAGTTGGAGGTTGTGATGTTGCTCAGCTCGACGCCACTCTCCTCCTCTCTCCCAGTCTCGTTACAGCAGCCAGGAAACGGACGGCGAGCCGATCTCACTGTGACCACGGAACCCTGAGCCTTACTTCCGGGTATTCCTTTGCGTCGACGGGAATTGTAGTTTTGGGTTGTGAGGGTAACTCATCCGCAAAACAGACCATACAGACCGCGGTGTGGTGAACAAAACTACAAGCATGGCGGCCGGTCACCTCGCGACGCGCAACGGGAGTTGTAGTGTTTTTATAACCCCCAGATGTTTGCGATCCAACGGGACGCCTTGGAAGACAACTTTCTGACTTCATCCGAGACAAAGGGAAAAGGTAAGTTAAAGTAAATACAAACGAAGTTAACATTCAATGGATCTTTCAACTGCAGTGACTATAACTCTATACTCAACTAAGTAGGAGAATTTACAACGTGTCCTGTGAGCAAAATACGCGTATGAATCACCGATGTCTTTAAACTGGGGTGAATTGCATCACTTTTGGATTACTTTATGATGTTGTCTTCCTGCAAGCCTAGTCTAGTGACTATAGTCTAAACTTTAGCCATGCGTGCAATCGCTGCCTTTAGACTCTAAAGGCAGCGATTGCACGCATGGCTCTTTACCATGAATCCAAAATCACGCTGGTAGTCTGTTGAAAAAAGCATTCAGATGTGCCTGTGTGTGTACAACAAAAGTCTCTGCCAAAACCGTTATCAGAAAGTTGGATTGTCCCAGCAGTGAGCACTGCACTCTGTATACTCTATATACTGTGTATATATTCTACTCTATATTCTGTGTATACAGTTATAGTTCATGCAATCTTGCTGAAGTGCATACATTTGTATCCCATGATTGCCATCAGAAGGTAAAGAACCAGTCAATTTCAATTCAACTGGCTTTATTGGCATGACATTTGACAAGTGCTGCCAAAGCACAATTACAACTATGACATGAAAAATAAACAACATAACAATAAACAACATAATATCAATGAAATGCAATCTCAGTCATAATGATACAGTACAATAGCACTGTGTGTTGGCAGTTAGAGTGTGAACAGGTGGACAGGTCTCAGTATGTGAGTGATCCTCTTTCTTGGTCCCAGTAGGAGGCAGGATCAGGGCAAGTAGGGGACCTGGAGAAGCACCCAGAACCACTCAGGATGCTCTGAACTGGGGAACATCTGCTCAGGCCTTCCCACCAATGGTGAGAATCCAACTCTCTCTCTCTCTCTCTCTCTCTCTCTCTCTCTCTCTCTAACAAACAAAGACACAAGCACACACATGCATGCACACACAGCCCCACATTTCTTTCTCTCCTTCTCTTCCCTCCCTATTTACACACACACACACACACACACACACACACACACACACACACACACACACACACACACACACACACACACACACACACACACACAGACCACAGCACAGACACAGATAAAGACATGCTTGCTACACACAACTTAATTAATCAACAGTTACAGTGTTCTGGATTATAAATCAACAACTATGAGTAGTGTTATCCATAGAAACCAGAGATAAAATGTGGCTATATAATTGTTGTGTCTGCCATATACTTACTGTTTCTCTGTGTGTAAAAGAGCTTAATTGTTAAGGGGATCAGGATGGAATGTTGAATTGAATCCCAGTATTAATATTTGATGGGCTAAAGCTGTCCATAGGGGGTTCCCAGTGTGTAAGCAAACCACAGATGGAGTTAGAGAGATTTTCGTGTGTGTGTGTGTGTGTGTGTGTGTGTGTGTGTGTGTGTGTGTGTGTGTGTGTGTGCGTGTGCACGCGCACGTACGCACACGCGTGTTCTTTTTGGGAGGATATCAGCTCGTTATAATCTGACAATGCATTATGCATGCATGGCTTATTTGAAAAGTTCTGTCAAATTTAGCCAATTGTTATGTCAATAATATCTTATAATACGTGTATAAATCACCAGTGTTGGATGACGACAACTTTTAACCAAGCAGCTGTAAGATATATTGAGTTATGAATAGTCAATTTGGTATAATGATATTCACATTCGTATAAAATAGCTCTCATGTCTGAAGTTGTGATACATATAATTAAAGTCTCGTGTTAGATACTCCACTCTTTTTCTCTTCCCCTCTGATTTCATCTGTCCATCTTCTTCCAATTTTTCCTTCTCTTTTTCCCATCTTTCTCCCTTTCCCCTCTTTCCCATTGATTTTTGTTTGTTTTTCCAGCTGATTATGTCCCTGTGCTCTGATTTGCCGGCGGGCACATGGCCCTCTGCACTCTAATTGGACATTTAATTAGATCACAGTTTTAGTCCAATTAGACTCAGAGGGGTGGGGAAAGAGTTGGAGGGTAGAAAGGAATGGGGGGAGGAGAACAAGCTGATCTCTGCCCCCCCCCCCTCTCTTCTTTCTCCCGGGGCTGTCTCATTAGGGACATAATGGGACGTTATCACAACACTGTAGGTCCTCCACTGTCTTTCCGAGTGTTTTTAAACATGACAACATGCTTTATTTACATTGGAGACTGTAGAGAGCCTGGAAAACTAGGGCAGAGATAGAAGAGACATGAAGGGAGTTGGATTCGAACTCCTCACGACTCACAGGAGCATTACGGTCATCTGGCTGAGGCCCCTGGCAGGCACCATCCCATTCAGAATGTTTTTGACGGCACCTAAACCACTCAGTCAGAGAGAGTGACTGGGACTGGATCAATTCCCTGTTACTGAGAACAGATCAGTTGGTACTCTAGTTTAGTGGCTGTATTCCCTCTAACACGGGCTGGTGAGACCCACTACACTGCAAACACTGGAAGGGGCTGGGGGTGAGTGTTATCAATGTCTAAGATTCATCTTTACAGCATAACCTGACGGACGGACTGATAGTAACTGTGGCATTGACCAGCTTACACAGCGCGCGCACACACACACACACACACACACACACACACACACACACACACACACACACACACACACACACACACACGTTAGCGACATGCGGTGCAGAACTCAGTGGAATGTTCTGGTATGATATCACACCCTAATGAGACAGAGATAAGCCTCATTACCAGCAATACTCGATTAGATGCCAATCAAATGCTCACCAGTGTGAGAGCTCCCATCTCCCATCTCTCTCTGCTCCCTTTGTTGTCAGACCTCTCATAGCTCTCAGACTAGAAGCATAAACAACACCTGGCCCCGGTGGACTTCAGTGCCTGGGCGACCGCATGCACCCGGCCCGCACGCACGCATGCACACACACGCGCGCGCACACACACACACACACACACACACACACACACACACACACACACACACACACACACACACACACACACACACACACACACACACACACACACGTGCTTGCACATTTCTGCCCAGGTGTAAGTCCTTTGAGAACATAAGTCAATCTCATACTCCCCGGAGCTTCCATACACTCCACCTCTCTCTCTCTCTGGCTGAGAGTCTTCTGTCCTCCCTCAGGAGACAGATAGGGAACCAGTCTGTCCTGTAACCCCTGCCTAGCACACACATGCACATGTCCAACACTGCCTTGTTGCACCGCTGTGTGTGTGTGTGTGTGTGTGTGTGTGTGTGTGTGTGTGTGTGTGTGTGTGTGTGTGCGCGCGTGTGTGCGTGCATGGCTGCATGCGTTAGGAAAGAGATATCTTGAGCTGTGGCGTTTTAGTACCTGGACCCCATGGCTGTAAGATTGACAGCTGTGGTCCCGCCTAATTGCATTATGCTCCCAGGTGATTGGCCCACACCCCGGGGGCTCATTTGTCAGGATGCATTGTGGTAATGATGTAAATGAGCTGATCTATGTGTCAGTCAGATGTTCCCACCTGCTGATTGGCCCTGCTGTGCCCCAAGGTGCGGCCCCCAGCTGAGGGAGGCAGCTCATTGGTCCTTGGGGGAACCAGGAAGTCCCCCAGTAATAGGGCTTGCAGATTGGATGTCCCAATGGGCTGATATTATCACTCCTCTCTCCACTTTACTGTCAATCAAAACCGGGGCTGGGTGCCTCCAGTCAGTGTTCTGCTGAGACACACGTATAGCTGATACAGTACGAACATCACTGTACTGTCCTAAAGACACTGTAATAACTGCTTTAATGTTACACATTGTATCTCTGGTTTCTATGGATAACACTACTCATAGTTGTTGATTTATAATCCAGAACACTGTAACTGTTGAATAATTAAGTTGTGTGTAGCAAGCATGTCTTTATCTGTGTCTGTGGTCTGTGTGTGTGTGTGTGTGTGTGTGTGTGTGTGTGTGTGTGTGTGTGTGTGTGCGTGTGTGTGTGTGTGCGTGTGTGTGTGTGTGTGTGTGTGTGTGTGTGTGTGTGTGTGTGTGTCGCAATCTGTCGATGACAACTGTTATTTTTTGTGAATTCATAATGAAAGATCCAACATTCTGTATCCAGATGGGATAGGGGACTGTGAGTATGAAGTGGAACTAGCCAATTGAGTGCAAGCTGTCATCCACTGTATATGGGATGATTTGGATCATCTACTGCTAGCCAGAGACTATGCACACATACGCCATTTTGGAAAGAACTTGGGCCCCTTCCCTACTTCCTTCACAGGTGTTACCGGTGATACTAATGAAGGCTCTGTTCCATTCTGGTCAAACAAAGTAATTTGGCTGCTATACTGCATGTTGGCTCACTGGAAACACTCTGCTACACCAGTGGGCCCTTGAGTATGTTCCAAATGGCCCCGTATGCGTCTGTAACTCTGAGAGTTATGGGGGTCCTTGATAATTAAAAAGTTTGAGAAACACTGTACACTAAATGGAACCGGTAACACCTGTTCCATTTAACAGCACTATTTTTCTATTTATCACAGAGACTGACAGACAGACAGAGACTGCCACACAGAGACAGAGACTGCCACACCTCACCTACTGTATGCCACATGCAGTCGGCAACAAAAATAGAGAGACAGACGCAGAGACCGCAGCACGTATGTGCATGCACACGGCACGGGACACACGTCGTTCAGTCACGTGACACATGTCAACGTAACTACTTACCCCCACGCACATGTGTATTCACGCTTCAATATTGTGTAATATTGTTACACACACACAATAGTCACATTTCTGCTATATCCAATGCTGCTGGCAAACAGTTGCATATGTCATAGATAAATATGTTATATACTGACATATAACATGTCAACGTAACTTCTTACCCTGTAAACTAAGCCATGTCCCTAGTGGTGCAGTAAGTACTCAGTCCCAGGGTGTCCAGTTCAAACCTGCCCACCAAGTCTTTCCTAATAGAACAATTGAGAATTGAACACCCCTTTAGAGAATAATATAGTTAAATATATAGTTTATTGGGACAATATACATTTTCTTTGCACCTTAGTTATGTCTAATCTCATGCACATACCTGCAGCTATGTGTAACTATGTGTTGCCACTTTCCACTGTAGACATTTTTTTTAAATCTCTGACATGCTTCTTTAATATTTGGGTTTTCTGCCATCCTCTTTCTTCTTCTCCCTTTCTGAAAAACAAAGCGCAAAAACGAATTCCACCCACTTCATTACACCTGTAAACCAGTGATGTGACAATGAAGTTGATTCTAATCTTGATTCTTGTTTCTAGAACAATAGTTGCTCATAGCAATACAACAATTGTAGATTGTATGGGGGGGGGGGGGGGGAAATAATGTACAAACGAATGAACTTTTTAATGCAAATAAATACACAAAGTCATTCACTTAAAAGAAATTGGCAGGTTCCCGGGTCGATCTTGGGTGCTTTCGGCATTGTGTTGAAATATCAACAAGACATTGAACTTCCAATCTGAATGCTGACGTGTATGCTAGTGTCTTGCATTCAAACTTTCTCTCTTTAGGTCATATTCAGACAAGCCCTCCATCGTTGCTTCCAGTCATCCACATACAGTATGTTAATGTGGGACGTCCTCGTGACCGGTGCCCGTTTGTTGGTTCCCACAGCACTAATTTGCTGGCTAGCAGCTCTTGGTGTCTTTGGCATTCTCCTTCTCCTGGCATTCCATCATACAGATTCTTGTTGGTAACATGTGCACTCTTCTAGAGACATCTGCAGGGTTGGCTTCAAGGTCCAGCATTCACTGCCGTATAGGAGAACAGACTCTACCGTTGCATAGAAGAAGCTGAGTTTGATTTCACGGGGGGAGGTTGGAATTCCATACACTGGCCAGGCCGTTCAGGGCCCTCCATGCAAGTGCCTTCCTCATTTTAAGATCTTACTCTGTTGAGTTGACCCATTAGCCCAGGTACTTCAGAGCAGTGCCTTCTGTTGTTGTCAGAGGTGGCTGTTCCGAAGGGATATTACAGGTGATAACAACCGTGGCACACTCTGACTCCACTCTGGTCAGGAGCTCCTGAGCTTGTTACACGTGGTCGGAGAGCAGGCTGATGTCATCTGTCCATTCAAACTTTGCACTACATTAAACCAATGGAGCAACGGAGAAATACTTTGTTTCTCTATATGCCAATATTTGTTCTTTCAAGGATTCTGTCAATAATGTTGCTGGTAAAATATATTTTCCAAACCATTTCATCCCATATCATTTGTGATAAAGTGATTCTCACTGAACAACCAAATGTTTGGTTGTTCACATCGTCTTCTTCTTATGGAAGTCTTCATCTTCTGTACAATCTACTCTTTGTCATCTACTCATAGTCATCTTTTTCCTTCTTCTGTCCATTGACCGCATTCATATTTACTCGTATTCTTTATTTCAGGGGTCTTCAACAGGGGATCCTCAGAGTGGACAGGGGGGCCGCCAAATCTTTGTGTGATGGATTTTTTAAAATATATTATTTACATTAACCACTTGAACCCTAGCCTCCCTATTCTGAGGGGAACATTAGACGAAAATCTCTGAACACCTCGCAGTGAAGCTTTGTGGTTTGAGGGGGAAAAGAGCAGACCACCTAAGTTTTGAGTGGTTCTGAAAATACACATTAACCTGAATCTAACACTACACATTGATACATTGATACACATTGATAGTAGTGTTGTCAAAAAAGTCTATGAAGCTATCTATGAAATCTATGATATGATATGATATAGTACTTTATTGTCAGATAAAGTTTAATCTGCAACACAACTTGTATATCATATGTAGTGTGGGGGTCCCTGCTTCATCTCTCTCAACTAAGGGGTCCTTGACCTGAAAAATGTTGAAGACCCCTGCATTTTATTTAATGCAAGTCATACTGAAAACATTGAACAAAAGCATTTCACCCAATCCTGCAAACAAACTAAAGTTAAAATGAAATACAATTTAATTTGTGTGTGAGCGTTTGTGCGTGCCAGAAATAAAGGCCTCCAGCTCGGTTCCCTGCCGCTTACCCAGCATGGCCTAGCTCAGTCCTCCATCAAAACCAGATTTTGTTTTGCGCGCGCGCGCACGCGCACACACACACACACACACACACACACACACACACACACACACACACACACACACACACACACACACACTGACTCCCTGCTCATGTTGCCTTTGCCTCTATTCATGTTGCACTTGAAGGTGTGCGGTGTGGTAGGGGGCGGTAGTGAAGGGAATATGTGTCAGACTCTCCCGTAGTGTTACTGAAAGCTGTGGGAGTCGCAGCATTCTTTGTTAATCTCACTTTGTATTACATTTTAGTCTGAATATGAATGAAGACTAAATAATGTCAGCATCGACGAGAATCAATAGTTAATAGAGATGCACGCTCACTACACGTTCACTTGGTCTGGATGTCGGCCTGTGATCAATAGTTTACTCCTGAGTTATTGTCTTCATGGTTATAGGCAGATTGCTCCCTGAGGAACACATTCATTCATGCTATGAATGGCTAAATGAAACACTTCCAGTGCTCTCAACGGGCCTCTCTGTTATTTTTACTGCCCTCTTTGTTTGGTGTCAGACACCGCCTGTCAAAGACCTTTTTAGCCAAAACACAGCTCCCCATGAAACTTAATTTGAATATTCGCACTTCAATATTTGTATTATTCATAAATCAATTCACATCTCTCTTGCACCATATGGGGACGCTTTATATCACCTTGTGTGTCAAAAGTTAACAAAAAAAGACAAGAATAGTGATACGTAAACAAGAAGGGAAGAGAAAGTGTTAGCTTGTTGTAGCCTACTACAGAGTAGAAATTAGGCCGGGTGAAATGAGCTCTCTTGTTATGATTAAAAAGGATTACATCAAACAGCAGACAGCAGAATGCTTAATTTAATTTTCTGTATAATGGGGTTGTTAACACCAGACACAGGATACCACTGTTGTTTTTGAAGGTACAGCCATATGGCATCTTATTAATTTCAGCATGTGTTAGATATTAGCAATAGATCAAGAAATGCTGGTGTGTATGTGTTTTTTTGTGTATGTGTGTGCGTGCCTATGAGTGAGCTACGTTTGTAGTCTGTAAATTAGAGAAGCTTGTGGTGGATTTCTGTCAAGCCCCCATAAAAACTCTCTCTCACGGAAAATCACTTCCCACGGCTTGGCTCATGTATGATGCACACGCACCGCACACACATATTATGACACACACTCAGAGTGACACACATGCGTATGCATAGTACGGGCCTGCACACACACGCACCTTTGAATGATATACTTACCATGTCACAAATACACACTTGCATGCGCCCACACACACACACACACACACACACACACACACACACACACACACACACACACACACACACAAACAAACATTTTATAGTAAATGCGTTAACTAACCCCTGTTGCCCCTCTGTGATAAAACCGGGCAACTTGGCAGAGCGTGAGAAAGCAGAGAGCCTGATGGGTAATTGCCGTGCGGCACGCAGTGTCTACAGGAGCCCTCTTTACAAGCAGGAGCCAGGGAGGGAGACGAGGATGAGAGGGAGGTATTCCCTCCTCCTTTAGTTCTCAGGATTGGGGCCGTAAGTCAGTGGTTCTCCACCTGTGGGTCGTAAGGATATTGCAAGTGGGCCCTCAAATAATTGGCAAAACACGAAGATGTTATTGATAATATAACATCAATATCAAAAAATGTATGTGGGAAAAAACACTTGCATCGCAATGCGAAATGTTGTAGATCAGCTAAATTTGAATTGCCTACATTTAAAATAATGCACATTTTTAACTTAAACAGTTCTTCATTTAGCTGGAGACCCCTCAAGGACACCTGGAGGTCCTCTGACCCGTCATTGACTGACGGGTCGAGTCTGGTTGTAGTCCAGGCTGGTCATTCAACACGGTACAGACACTGTAGTACTGCTAATGTTTTCAGCACTGACATACCATGTATATGCATTTATATGTACAATGGCCACAGGTTGTTATCATTTGCACATGTAAAATCCTCAGTGTTTACTGTTAATTCAATTCTGTACTAGTATGAAGAACTTTCATTCCACAATAAATTTCTGAACCACTGATACCCGGGGATAGCAACTGAAGTCTTGTGTGTGTGCGTGTGCGTGTGCGTGTGCGTGTGAGTGTGTGTGTGTGTGTGTGTGTGTGTGCGTGTGTGTGTGTGTGTGTGTGTGTGTGTGTGCGCATGTGCGTGCGTGCGAGACTGTTAATGAAAACATCTTGATGAGACCTCAGATTGTGAGTTTGTGTGTCTGCCGTTTATGTGTTTAGGTCCAATAATTGATTTTTGTGTTGTGCCCCGCAAGGCTTGTTCCACATCTCTGAACACACACACACACACACACACACACACACACACACAGTGAGGCTTGCAGTATTAATGAGAGATGAATAAGACATGAAGAGAGACCCCCGCTCCGCTCTCTCACACACTCCCCACCAGGGTCTCCCCTCCCAGCTGCTTCCTGTCTGCAGATTACCCAGCCTGCACTGGGCCCTGGTTAAGTGGGGCCAGGAAGAGATTTAACCCCCTCAGCGGTAGCCCCCCTTGCCCCCCATGTATGCATTGCGCACACACACGTGCGTGCGTGTGCGCATATTTTCTCCCTTTCAGAAAATGTATATTATTTTAATATGTGTGTTGATGGATGTTATGGGGTCTTTATTGAACTGGTAACAGAGAAGGAAAGTTCAAGGTCTTGCTGCTGCTTTGTGGCAGGTATTCGAGCAGAACAGAATTGTCACTTAGACTTGCCGAGCCTACAAATACCCAATTCCATTCCAATTATTGTTATTTTGTAAAGTCTCTTGAGCTTAATATTTTATTCTATTCTGTTGTATTGTATGAATAAATCTGGTTGAGCTACTGTGGGCAGTGGTGTAAAGTAACTAAGTACATGTATTCCAGTCCCGTACTTTTGATTTATTTTTGATTTCTTCAGTATTTAAAAAAAATCTGTACTTTTACTTCTACCCCACTACATTTCAGACTCAGAGACCTTTCACTCCACTACAATGATATGAAAGCTTAAGTTACTCAAACTTAAGTTACTATATTGCAGTATTGATACGTGTGTGTCTTGTGCTTCAGGCGTTGGAAGCGGTCAGCTCGGGGCCGAGCAGCCTCAGCTCCCAGGTCCACGCTGCAGCGGTCAACGGAGACAGGAGCTCCCTCGTTAAGCTCATCACAGGTAGGCAGGCCAGGATTATCGTTGCTGTCGGGTTGAAACCTCTGTGTCCAAGACTGTGACTTTTCAGGAAATCGAGGGGGGGAAATTATAATAACCTGTGTTCCCAATTCATCCAATATATAATTGTCACGGGGAAACCCGTGCCCTATAGACACTAGAAGACTCCACAATATAAAACTGGTCATGACAAACACAC